>NW_027120892.1:600000-831623 GCF_030686945.1 Centruroides vittatus
ATTTCTTGCTGACTGGAAGTACCCATATACTTTGTATTACTATATAAGTATTTTCTATGGATATTTAAACATGTAATAATAGAAGAAATTTGCGAATATTAATATATTCATATTATAATTAATTAAAATAAACTTAATAAAAGATAGAAAGTAAAAGATGCATACATTTCCTGCTTCGGTATTTTATTCTTCTCTTCTTCACTATAATTAAAGTGATAAGTTATTATAAGAAATCGTTTTACATTGAATTATTTAAACTAATATTAAAATATTTCCTATTAAAAAACAATTGAAAATTAAATAAATCAAAGTTTTTTTTTTCCTTATTCCAGTACATTTAAATTTTATATCAAAGATATAACCATTTAATACATAAGAATCGTAATATATTCGGCATTCTTATTTTTTAATAAAGTTTCGATTGTTTATAAACTGTATTATAATTATAGGATCGTAATTAAAACACCATATTCAACGCTGTCTAGAAAGATATTTAGCAGTCCAAGTGCAACCAAATTTGGTATTGTAACATTTCAGGACATTTAGAAGACATTTCCGTAAAGAATAAATTAGTACCAAAACTCGTCACAACGGCGTTTTTGACAATAAAAAGCAATAAAATACAAGCAATAAAAGGTGAATTCGTTGATGGCAGTCGCTCTGCGTGTTTACTACTACGGTAGTGCGCTGTTCTTTGTGGGCATTTTGGAACGACGGTGAAAGAAAGAAAGGATCCACCTGTGGCCAAGTGGTTCCGTTCCCTGAATACTGGTAGTTCGGTTGTGGGTTCGCGCCTCGCCAAGACGGGCTGGCCACGTAGAGTTTTCCGGTTTTCTCACGTCTGTAACGCCTGAATAGGGGCTAGTTACCTTTAAAAAAACCTCCCGGAAGGCATTCCCCCTAGGCAGATTTCCCATACTTAACCAAACGGACAGAAAGAAAGATGGCGGCGTCTGTACTATTGATAGTATCGTGATAGACGGATTTACGTTTTTAGAGAAAAAAAGGAGGGTCTTAATTGTAAAATTTAATCATAAAATGGATTATCTTACCGACAGAGCATTGAAAGTAGCCACGAAAAAAATTAGAAGGGCGCTACCATTCGAGAAGATACTTACATCACTGCGTGCACTAACTTGCAATTTCACAACTTCTAAATTTTCATTCATAAAATTACTTACTGGGCTTCCAAACGAAACTGTCTGAACCATGGAAGACGCTATGTCGCTTTCCACCGTAAACTATTACTACGAGTGGCCGTTTTTGCCGTCTAACGGCGCGCACTCCAACTAGAATAGGCCTATAGGAACGCGTTCCTCAGGAATTTTTAAACGGATGCCGCTCGTGCGGAGTTACGCGGAGGTATAAAAAAACTCACCCTACGTCCACCTCTGCCTCCACTGCCGGGAAGTCCATCTGCAACAGGTCCTCCTCCACCGCCGCGACCTCCACGTCCACCTCCACCGCCGCGACCTCCACGTCCACCTCCACCGCCGCGACCTCCACGTCCACCTCCACTGCCGAAAGGTCCATCTACACCGCCGAAAGGTCCACCTCCACCGCCGCGACCTCCTCGTCTATCTCCACCGCCGAAAGGTCCATCTACACCGCCGAAAGGTCCACCTCCACCGCCGCGACCTCCACGTCCACTTCCACCGCCGCGACCTCCTCGTTCATCTACACCGCCGAAAGGTCCATCTACACCGCCGAAAGGTCCATCTACACTGCCGAAAGGTCCGCCTCCACCGCCTAAATGTTTATCTACACCGCCGAAAGGTCTACCTCCACCGCCGAAATGTCCACCTCCACCGCCGAGAACAGATCCGTAGCTGCCTGCACGTCCACTTCGGCCATGTCGACCACTATTATTCCCTTCCGTAACTGAAATTATTATATTTGCTTTAAGTATAATTTTATATATTGTAGCAAATCAGTTATAACATCTTGAAATCCTCATTTTACAAACAGCCATATAAAATTCTTTTTAAAAAAATAATTAAATTCCTTCAGTTTCAATTAATATGTTTATAATCCATTAAAAATATTAATATATTGTACAATAAGTACAAGATAAAGTACTTACTCAAGACATCAATCAACAGAATCAAACACAGGCAAAGTAAGAATTTCTTCATGTTAAACGAAGATAGCTTCTGATCCGTCACCAATTGAAATATTTACAGGCTTGAGAAGTTTATAAATCCACGTTTCTCTATTTGTTTTATCTACGAAAAATCCCATTTATTGGAGCTTCGTTATCAAATTATTTAATTAATTCTGTAAACAAGTTCAGCCAATGAGAGAATTTATTTGTTAAGCTGTCCGTTGGAATAACTGAGCTACTAATTACGGATTCTGTATGTTTTAATACAGCCGGAATGTAAAAAAACGAATAAATTGATTGATGTATTAAGAATTCTTTACAAATGCGATAAATATACTTCATAATTGTCTACGTATGTTCATATAATAAAACCTGTCTAAAGCGGATCTTCTAAAAATCAAAAACCTGCCTGTACGGAAAATAAGTCTCTGAACGAAAGGATTTCCGGTGTAAAATACTATTATAAATCGGAAACCTGTATAATGTGGAAACGGAAAACTGTTGGAAATCAATAGCGAGGTTGAGGCCGAAGTTTTAAACGCGAAAACGTGTACGTCGGACGTTCAGCGCCGCTTTCCTGTAAACTCGGAAGTTTGAAAATGGCGTTTGGAAAGTCAATGGAATCATTCTCGACATTCCAAACGTCATTGTCAAACTTCGAGGCTTACAGAAAATCGGCGCTGAACGTCCGACGTACACGTTTTCGCGTTTTAAACTTCGGCCTCAACCTCGCTAATAACATAAATTGAGCAAAGCGGAATGCTTTCTCGTAACAGCAAGTAACTTGTAAATGATAAAAATCCACATTACTGTTTGTGACATCATCACAATGCCTACCGCAATTTTTAATTTATTTAATTTAAAGTATATACTCCCCACCTGAAATTAGTAGCGTCTTGCCCCTGTACATCACACTTTTCCTGTTAGTAACAGAGTCATGTCAGTCACGTATCTAACTTCTTTGCAAGGAAATATTTTTAAATTAAAAAAAAAGTGACATTCGTTTGCATCAGAAAATTTTATATAGTTAATCCGGGCCTCCTGCTACTAATCTTTCTACATCTTGTTTTAACTTTTATCTAACTCCGTACTCGAGATTAAGAAAAGACAGAGTGACGGACGGACGACAGTTTTTAATTACGATATTTTGCGCCTAGAACACATTTATTTTTTATCACAAACATACCACTCTTTATCACTGTTGTATGTTAAAAATTTTCCGCCAAAATCTAGGTCACGGAAGCTGTCTGGAAGTGTGCGTGACGAAGATACTGTAATTGACATGTGTACAACCCCCACACCGTCACGGAAAGTTCATTTTTAGTCGCACGGGTTTCCCTACTTTCTATAAAGTTTCTGATTAGTTTATTCGATTGATGAATGTTAATTATTTTATTTAAATTTAAAATTTCGGAGAGCACAAAAATACTGTATCAAAACCCTATTCGAGTTAAACAGTTCGACGAATTCGAGTTAACGGCGGGATGGCCGAGAGATTAAAGGCCGCCACACACGTTCAGGAAATCCTTTGAGGAATAACTGTGCAGGCCTGACCTTGAGGAATTCCTGAACGTGTGTGGGGAAAACTGTACAGTTTCGGCGGCCTGTACAGTCCACCGGAGTAGAAACGAAAAACCATTTGATTTTCCTGCACAGTTTTGGACTGCGCAGGCCAACTGAACGTGTGTGCAGTCGTGTCGTTCAGTTGTGAGGCCGCCGAGTAGTGAGAACAATGTCTCGTGAATGTTTGAAAGAATTATTTTTTATAACCTTTTTAACTTTTATTATTTATAACCTGAAAAATTAATTTTTCAGATTATAAATAATAAAGGTTAAAAAATTAAAATTATTTTCAGATCAAAAATTTCTCGAGTAAATTAAAATTATAAATAATTTTAATATTTAGACAACTTCTCAATTCATTTCCTCAGTTTCTATATTTAGAAAACATTTCAGTTCACTTCTTTAGTTTTCATAAAACATCTCGATACTCTTTAATATCATTTTCTTTTACATTTAAAAAAAATTATTGTTTTAATACCTATACCTGTTTAATACCTGTTTTAATGTTGTATTAAAACATGACAACTTAAAATAATATTTTAACAATAAGATAAAGTTTAATAAATTATTTTTAATTATTAAATTATAAAATTAATTTGCGATAATAATTTTTAAAATTAGTACTAATATCGGATGTGGTTGAGAATTATTTATATTTGCTTTTTTTTTTTTTTTTGTTCTAATATCGGAATAAATTAAAACACGACAATTTGAAATAATATTTGACAATAAGACAGTAAAATAGAGAAATAGTTTAATATAATAATTATTTAAATTATATTTGTTACTTATTTATTAAATATTTATACAACGTATTGATTTTGAAAATATCTATTTTTTGTTTAATTAAGAATTGTTCGTAAGATAGAATGTTGCAAAAAGAACAATGCTTTTTAAAATGTCTGTGGTAATAACTATTCTTTTTAATATTATCTGATCTTTGTCACCCAAGAAGTTCGATGTCTAAATAACTGTAGCTCCAGTTTTTAAAAAGACTTTTTCCCCCTATCTATCCACCTTTAAATAAAAATAATTCTTTATACGTTGAGAAATAATTTAATAAGTTTTGTAAATTACTATGTTCGATCCAGTCAGTTATATCCGATGGATTTTCGTCTATAAAATTTAACCCATGAATTTTTTTGGTAGTAAAATCGACTTGCCATTGATCTTTCGCTGGTAATTGATGCTTTTTAACAGAATCTATAACCCAAGATTTCTCTTGAAAAATTAATTTTGTGATCTGAAATAATGCCATTTAAAATTGTTCGTATGAAAAATTAATTTTGTGATCAGTGCTACCCAAACCATTACTACTACTCTTTACACAGACTTTTACGCACATGTTTTTCCCGCGTGTTTTAATACAATTTGTTGCCAATAAATATCTAAGAACAGCCAGTACGTCGTCATCAAATGCCCTGGCCGACTGGCTAACTGAGAGATTTTCCTCCTCGTGTGTGGGCGACAGGAAATTCTGAATTTCCTCAAGGCCAGGCCTGCACAGTTACTTTTCGAAGGATTTCCTGGACATGTGTGGCGGCCTTAAGATGGCAGCCTACCATTCACGGAAAAACGGGATCGAATACGGCGAATCGAAGAGTTCCAGGAATTTTTCGATGACGGTCCATCCTGATATGTCGGGTTCTGTCCTCATCACGTGGCTGCCTCATTGTGGGCCTGATCAAACCCAAAATAGATTGCTGATTTAAAAAGTTTATAATATTCGATTTTTTATGTTGGGAAAAACAAGATTCGTAGTATAATTTAATGACAGAAAGGAAATTTATTTACGCTAGAAAGATATTTTATTATCACTCGATTATCACTTCCTTAGAATAATTTGTAATTATTATTAATACCATTAAAAAAAATATTTATTCTTAGCATATAAAATTCCTAAGTCAAGTTCACTGTTCATAAATAATTCTTCTAGCTCCAGACCATTTTTTTTTAAAACTCTTTCCGCCCTGTGGGCACTAAGAGGGCCTCTTTTAGTAGGGCCATTATGGGTTCAGCCAGGCCCACAATGGGGCGACCGGGTGGTGAGGGACGGGGCCCGACATATCCGAACGGACCACCCCCCGAAAAATTCCTGGGGATTATTCGACCCGTTCGGATTCGATCCCGGGTCCCCCAGAGCGGTAGGCTGCCACCTTGACCGCTCGGCCATCCAGACCATTATTACTCCATTGTTGAAAATACAGTCAAACCTCTGAACAATGGAAATTGTAAAAACTGTCTTTTTCGGAGATGACCGTCGTTGGATGTCCAACATTTTATAAATATTTGTATGAATCCTTTAATAATAAAATTGAATAATTAAAATTAATATTCGTACAGGATGTAATTAGAAAAATGCTTTGTTTATTCTGCAGAAGTTCGTATTTTAATTCAGCTGTGTTGATTCTATTTCGTAAATATAGATTTCTAATTTAGCTTTTGTGTTCGTATGTAAACACATTGAGAAAATGTTTTGGAGAAAATTTTTTATAATACCTCAAAATTTATATTATTATGGTATTATAAAAAATATGATTTTTAAATCAATTCAAATTTATTAAAATAACTTTTTATGCGTACTTTTATACAGGGCTGTGGAGTCGTGTAAAAATCTGCCGACTCCGACAAGGGATGGACTTGAACTTTGACGGCCGGATGGCCGAGCGGTAAAGGTGGCAGCCTACCGCTCTGGGGGACCCGGGATCGAATCCGAACGGGTCGAATAATCCCCAGGAATTTTTCGGGGGGTGGTCCGTTCGGATATGTCGGGCCCCGTCCCTCACCACCCGGTCGCCCCATTGTGGGCCTGGCCGAACCCATAATGGGCCTACTAAAAGAGGCCCTCTTAGTGCCCACAGGGCGGAAAGAGTTTAAAAAAAAAAAAAAAAAAGGGATGGACTTTTTACAAAATAATTCCGATAATTCTGATGTCATCAGAATTATCGGACCTCAAAATGAAAGCTTCAATAAATAGAGTTCTAATAAAGATAGAACATAGAAACTTCTTTTATTCCAAAGCTAAATGACTACTCTAACTAATGACAGTCAATATATAAATATGTATTCGATAATTTTTACTTTTCCGGCTATTACTTAAAGTATATGCACTCTACCTCAAATTAGCAGTGCATTATCTTTGTACATCATAATTTCTTGCTAGCAATGGAGTCGTGGCGGTCATCTATCTAACACTTTTCAAGAAAAATTATTAAATTGAAATAACTCTTATTTTAAGCCCTTTTCTGTCCCCCTCTTTTCACACCCAGGCAATAGCTCTGAGTAGCCCTGGATCTTCATCCCCTGTATGCTATCGCTATCGCTATATAGTTACACTGTCTTAATCCACAAGAGATATGTCCGTCCTTCCGGAAAAACTCTCCTTTGACCTTGAAGTCCCAGTTTTTATACGTTTTTCTCGTGTACTATCTACTTTTCGGATTGGTCCCTCGTCCCTTTCCTCGCTTCCCGATTGGTCACCACTTTGTTTTCAAGCGCAAAACGAGACCATGTCGGGTCGCGGGAAAGGTCCGATTCGAGGTGTCTATTTGACACCCTTTGTCGACTGTGCTCCAAGATTGTTGATAGAACCACAACACCTGCACTCATAATTTAATCCGTTGTTTGCAATTGATGTCATTTTGGAATTCTAACGATCACGCGATATTTTTCTATCTCTCCAATTTTTCCCTTTTTCTGAAATTGTTTTCCTAAGTTCAATTTTTTTCTTTGAATACTTGTGTCAACCTTATACCTCTTTATGAGTGCGTGTGTCAGAGTTCTACCTTTGGATTAAACATTAACAGGTCGTTTAACACGCGTTGACGTCATCCCGAGACTCGTTGTTTACATTTTTCGTTACGTTTTTTTTTTTTTTTTTTTTTTTTTTGATCAAGAGTTTCTCTCTCTCTCTCTCTCCCTCATATAAAATATCGATATTTTTTTTCACAACAAGATTCTACATTTTTGCGATTTCGGACCTTGTCTGGAACCTTACACTTATGTCCACACGTTACTTTAAAGTTATACACTGCAAATATACAGAATTACAGCAAAGATTTGCTGTTACATGTATTACGGTTTCGATACTGTCTTCTCATACTGGAAGTTTGTGGTGTTCTGTTTTCATATGGCTAGCTATTCACGTGGAGTATTTTTTAAACTTTCTTCACGTTTATAATAAGTAAATAGATTTTTCTAGAAAACTCTGAAAAAACTTCCATCAACAAATCATTTGAGGGTCGAGGAAATAAAAATGTTGTGTGTCTTAAGTATTGAATGAAACAGTCAGTTAGTAAATTTTTAAAAAGACAATATGAAGTTGAAGAGTATGAAAATTATGAATGTGCTCTTTAGCTCGAGCGTAATGCTCAACGCACGCGCTGTTCTGAGCATAACTATGAACTTTTTTTTTATTGTCGCATTAATAATATATGTAAATAATATAATTTTGACCATTGTCAAAAAATATTTCAGTCTTTTTGGAGCGATTATTCGAAGCTTCTATTATTCTAAAGATATTGCTTTATTAAAAAATGAATTTTTTAAGTAAGTTCAATCAATTATTTGTATATATATTTATAATTAAAGAATTATTTATCGGTATGTGAATGATGTATATTAAAAAACTGTATTAATCGTAATTTTTTAACGGAAGGTTTAAAATAATCAATGAAAATATTATATAGCACATTATGATATGAATCGCAACTACATTTTTTCTTGATTTCTTTCAATTAAAAAGGGAGAACAACTTGCGGGTATTTACAATTAATTCTCAAAAATTAGCGTAGAAATTTAGTTGCGATTGTCTTCAAGATAAACTTTTTAATTGCAACGAATAAGAAACTATACGTATAGGCCACAGTAAATAGAAAAAGAAGAATAAATCAATATTTCTGACTGTCATTAATGATATTTAAATCTGCGTTAATTTTCTGTATACAACATTTTGAACATAGAATAGATTTGTGCAAACATAAATTAATTTTATGATTTTATTTCTCAATGTAATCCTACATATATGAATATTGTTTCCATCTAAGACGTATAAACGACAGCACACGCTTCTACAATTTTTATTCTATAGGTTTTGTAAAAGGAATTGGAAATTTGTTATTTTATATTTTGTTAATACATTAGAATAAATTAGTATTTGTAATTCCGTTTACAATAATAATTATGAAATGATTATTTCTAGGCGATGAACAACAATTTGACGGAAGTTGTTTTCCGTATAGAAATAACTTTAAGGTAAGTTTACCAGAAAATTTTATGATGTATGTTTTACTTAAAATAGAGCAAATAATATTCAGATAGGAATAGAAGTCAAATACATAGAGAAATATGTAACGATATTTTGAGATTTCTGTTTATTTAAATATAATTTGAAAGCAGGTAATTTCTTTAAAAACATTCAGACATTTTGTTAACATAACATCATATAAATTTAACTGCCTTTCAGTTTTCCTACAAATATTTTAAAGAAGTAGACGTATCGAGCAGACTGTATTTCTCCAATCCCCTTAACATTCAATTCTCAGTTTCTGGCTTTTTGATCTCGAAGATTGCAATAATATATTCAATATTAAATGGAATTTGTTTCTCATTTAGGTTAAGCTACTTAGGTTTTATTTTTTTTCTCCAGGGAAATTTAATACTCAATCAAGTAAATTGTTGAAATTACATAAAAAATGAAACTGAATTTAATAAAAACTTTATTTATATTATTTGACGCCTTCTTAAAATCAAAATTAACGTGTTTAATCACTGTTTGGAGTCTTGGTCTCCTGGTATAACTTGAACAAATACAGTTAAGGTATTTTAAACGCCTATATAAATTAGAACGATCGATCTCTGGACCGATTTTAAGGCTTGAATTGGGAAATTAATATTACACCAAATATTTTAATATTTTGGTCTAAAACAATAGCTTTACCTTCTGAAGATCTTCGTTGTAGTGTTTACAATTCATTATTAAAGATTGAAAATTTTTTTTAGATAAACAGGGTTATCTCTTTTCATAAAATATTGAATGAATTGAATTGCTTTACATTATTTATTTATGATTATACAAATGTTCTCGGAGTTGATAGATAAAGGAAAACATTTTAAGATTCTTTATATTAATTAATCTACAATAAACTCTTGAATTTAGATTTTCTTATTGTTTTATGTTAAATTAAGGATAAAAACAAATTTCGATATTGTATTTTACAGAAAAATCAGAATTTGGAATGTTCACGAGAACTTATAATAGCATGTGATCGTGAAGATTATTTTGACAGGCCTTTGAAAAGGGCATTCATATATTTAGAAAAATACAGTTTGGTAAAAGAAGTAATTGAGGAAGAAGATGAATATGACGTCGAGAATGATTTATTGGAAAACGATGCAAACGTCCTATATAGTGAAAATGCATTTTCTAACAATGCAAATGCAATCGAAGAAATTGATGAAATTAATGTCGATGTCAATTTATCAACATCAACACCAAATACGATTGATAATAGAAATAAAAAATACGATTGCATGAATGATATCTCCGAAACATTACCATTCCAGCAAATATCAACAAGTGATAAGGATGGTGATGCAGCACACGATGATGATGATGTGGAAAAATCATTTGGAGTCAAAGGATTTCAAGAAGGTAAGATTACAAATAGATGACATCTTACGTTATTTTATTTCTTTCACGCAACGTTGGTTAAAATTATTATTTAATTTCAGAATTGTTAACAAATTGCTATTACACGTAAAACACATCGTTAATAATTCTAACATATTTTTCTAAATTATACAGCTTAACATTTATATTTTTACATTCACTTTTTATGTATTTGTTTAATATTATTACCATAAATATTCAAAATAAAAAATAAATCGGGATTTTACTATGACAGGGGTAACAAAATGCAAAAAAAAATCTTTTGTTTTTTATAATTGTCACTGTTAAAGCACAGTTTAATTTACATCATATACAGTATGAATTTATTAAACATTGGATAATTACTCCTTGGCAAGAATATTTACATTATTTCAGCAACCAAATTGAATAGTTACAAGAAGTGGTATTATCTTAACGTTTAGATTGTAATTCATTATTTTGTCAAATATTTATTTTCGTACATAATATATAATTTTCATTTGATACGATGATGATAATGTGCACACTATTGATCGTCTATTATAGAATTTTTACACATTTACTATAGATTTAACAGACAGCCATCAAAACAAATGTTGAAAAATTTCATGTGTTCTATATACTCTGAATAAAAGTGCGAAATTGCAGTTAGCACATAAATATACAATAAACGCTTGTATGATTTTGACATCGACAGTAATATTCGAATTCTTCAGTCAGAAAATTTGCCATTGTCTCAGAAAAATGATTTCGATCTCTGGCATTGACGTCACATATTTGGGGACAGAAGTTATTGTTATAGTTCCGGGAATTATTTGATTAGATGCTTGTTCAATATTTTCGAAACAGAATTCATTTTTAAATGTGTTTGTACACAAACAAAAATTACTTTAATTTTCTGTGTAATGAGTAGTTATAACTTACCAAATTTTGTAAAATTAATAGTATACAAATCGACTTTCAAACACATCTCGTGGATTATATGCTGAAAATTAGAGTAGTTTTTTATATTTGTGTTTAAATTACTATATTTTTTCATTACTCTGATTCTTTCAGTATCGGAAAGATCTTCAGTTTGTATCTATTTTCACATTGTTTAGTCAAATATATTCACTATTATTATGTAGTGCATTTCATCGTTTTCTACAACTCCGTGTTTTTACATTATATTTATTTATTAATATCTGAAATTCAATAAAGCCTGTATGACTCTGCACAATTCTAGTCTTTATTGGATTATTATTTTTCAAGATATTTCTGAAACTCAATGTTATCGGAAATTAAAGAAAAATATTAATATCCTGCTGTATTATATGTTTTTAATCATTTCGTTTCTATTTAATAACAGCATTGTAAATTTAAATTAAGAAAAAATAAGATTTAAAATATAAAATTTATTTTTAGATGAAAAATGTAAACAGAACATCAACGAAAAAGTAATAAAGACGATGAAAAGCATTAATTTCGGAGAAACTGAAAGTCATAGCAATGAAAATTCACTCAGTGATGACGAATACGAAGAGGTTAGTAATTATTTTAAATTTATTCCTTGATTTATATTCTATAAACTAATTTTAAATGTTGTTGTTGTTGGTAATTGAAACATTAAAGTAATTTCATTTACATTTGGAAATGTTTAATAATTAAAGTAATTGTTGACATTTAGTTGTTATTGATAAATATTGGAATAAACAGCAGCTTTTCAAGTCATTAATATTATTAAAACATTTCACTCTTGATTATTCTATATTTGAATTATTTCATTATTGTTTAATTATTTATATTTTGTAAATTTGAATAATTTGAAATTCTACATAGACTCTAAACAGTATAATTTGATGATATATTTACATGTTATTTGAAATTGCTTTTATTATTTTTGATTTATGAAAACATTTACTGTTTGTAGAAAACAACAACTTGCATGGATGTTTTTATCCAGTTTTTTAGAAAACTTCCATCGTACATATTATCCTGTTGCAAGTCATCGTCCAAGTAAAACAATTGATAATAATGAAGGTATGTGAAGGATTTTCATGTTTTATACTACATTCACGTGAGAAAAGTTAATTAAGGTTACATTTATCGTGTCGAATAGAATCATTTATAACGAAAAATTAAAAATAATTCTTAAATGGCTTTTAAAAAGCAATAAACTTTTAAACTTTTCAAATTTAAATAATAAATTTCTGCAAATAAATACTTATGCAATTTTATCATTACTTTTTCAGACAAAACTGAATTAATTGATTAAAATTAGTTAATTTATCGTATTTCGAAACCTTGCCGTTAATTTTTGTTGATTCATAAACTCCATAAGGTTTAGGTACACGGACACTTGGCAATGTCAATCAAAAATTTATTTCAGTCGGTACATACACCTGTTTTTGTGTACGTTTAGGGCCACGTAGGCCCCTCTTCCGCCGACTAAAAAATATAATACACACATAAAACATTTTTACATGTGCAAGAGCTTATTTACAACTGTAAACATTAAACAATATGTAAACATTCTTCTTTGATCTCTATCTTACAAGAGATAAAAAATATTTTGAACAAACCAGTAGGGTTTCACGAACTTTATATTCGAATGTTTTAGAGACGTTCCTCTTGACATTTAAAACATTCGAAGAGGAACGTCTCTAAAACATTCGAATGTCCTTCTCCCTCCCTCCCTCCCTCCTTTCCTCCCTCATTCTTCTAATGCCCTTTCTCCCTCCCTCCCTCCCTCCTTTCCTCCCCCATTCCCTCTAATGCCCTTTCTCTCTCCCTCTTTCCCTCCTTTCCTCCCCCATTCCCTCTAATGCCCTCTCTCCCTTCCCTCTCTCTCTTCTGTCCCTCCAATGCCCTCTCTCCCTCTCTCCCCCCTTTCTCCCTCCCTCCCCATTCCCTCTAATGCTCTCTGTCCCTCCCTTCCTCCCAATCCTTCTATTGCCCTCTCCTCCCCCTTTCTCCCTCCCTCCCCCATTCCCTCTAATGCCCTCTCTCCTTCCCTCCCTCCCTCCCCATTACCGCTAATGCCCTCTCTCCCTCCCTCCCCCATTTCCTCTAATGCCCTTTCTTCCCCCTCCCCTCCCCCTCCCCCATTCCCTCTAAAACATCCGATTGCCCAGTAGAGTTCGCGAAACCCTACTGGTTTGTTCAAAATATTTTTTGTCTTGTAAGACAGTGGTGGAAGAAGAATGTGTACATATAGTGTCCATAGAGGTATGTATCGACTGTTTAACAGTACGGACTTACCGCAAGAACCGGCAGAGACCGCAGTTATGTGATAATGTAAACTGCGTAGATTTCCGAGGAAAATTCTTAATGATCTGAAATCTTTTCTGATATTTTTAGTCGGCTGAAGAGGGGCCTATGCTGCCCGAAACCTCCACAAACACAGGTGTACGTACCGACTGAAATAAATTTTTTGATAAACATTACCAAGTATCCGTGTACTTAACCTTATGGAGTTTATGAATCAACAGTTAATTAACAGGAAATTTTAAATGATAAATTATGAAAATCAACACGATAATTATTCTGGAATTTTATTTATTAAATTAAGAAAGCTTCTGTCTTCATTCTTTGGAACTTTTCGAAATTTAATTGGATTTATTCTGAAAGAAAATAAATCAATATTCGTATAATACGATTAATCGCTACAGCATTAATATCTGAAAAATTGCAAGAATTTAGAAAAAACAAAGAAATTTAATGGATTTAAACCAGTTCATTGCTAATTTTTAAGCGATAACGATAAAATTCATCGTACCACGTTCATTGAGTTCGTCGTTAACAACAGAATTTTTAGTAAGAATTTTTGCGCAATATATATTTTCTAAAGGACAGAACGCCAATGACAGGACTTCCCAAGGACAGAACGCCACTGATTTAAGACGATCTTAAAATTATGTAAATAGATGTGTAACACGTACAGCTAGAGGTACACAAAGAATACCCTTATCTCCAGAAGGGTCAAACCTAACGAAGATTTTCATCCTTATCGGCATTTACGCTTTTTTCCCTTTTATAAAACTCATCTTTATCCTGAAAATGAAGGTTTCCGACATTTTATAAGAATAAAATATCATAAAAATGTAAACGAAAAAGTTAAGAAACTTCTTATTAAATTTTAATGTAAAATTAGAAGCAAGATAAATTTAAAATAAGTACTACAAAACAAGTATTGAAGTGTAATGAATATATTCACTAAATTGTATTGAAAATGAATTAAATTTGTTTTCTATTATTAATTAACATTTTTGCATTCTTTGATACTTGTAAAAGATGTGACACCTCGACTTTTACAGCAACTGTAATGACATTCTCATTCTCATCGTTTGTTTTTATTGCTAACAATTCAGAATTGATAATGGTTTATCTTTGATATTAAATTTTTCTTAGACACAATTACATGTATTACAAAATTTCATATAAATCGAAAAAACGACATTAATTTTAATGTACTTTTTGAAAAAAAATGCGACAATTTTCAACAATGTTCTCGATGTAACAATTTCGAATTGTTTCAATTGCTGAAGCGAAACGAAGAGAAGTTTGAAAAGTATTCGTTTGCGATTTTCCAGTGAAAAAATGAAGAAAGAGAGGTAATATTTACGAATGACATTTCTTTGATAATTATTTAAAATTTCATCAATTTAGTTATGACAGAAGCGATGGCGCTGAACCTGACGGTCAGCAAAATCAGAAGTATTGGATTAATAATGTAAGTTATTCAATTTCATTTATGAACTTACAAATAAATTTTTTAATTAGAAGTCAATTAATAGGTCTTCATTCGATTTTGAAATATGTATTAAGAATAACAAATATTATTATTTTGACTTTTCGTAGAAATTTAATGATTTCCCTGCCAATGAGTGTTTCTCCGCTTACAAAAGAGATTCACCATTGCAGATGAACAAAGCCAAGAAAATTGGACGATTTAAACAATTTTTCAAAAGTATATTCTGTAAACTGATGCGTTGTTGTTGCGTAAAAGGAGAAACTTCCGATTCACCGGTAACACTTGAGTTTCTTTGCTTTTCTGTGTTTTTTAATTAACCAACTTTTCAACTAAAATATTTTATAATTATAGAAGTGCGAATCAGACGATTTTCAATTTAAACTTGAACGTTTAAACAATACAAAAGAGAAGTACGAATTTCAAGAAATTTGTAACGGAACTTTTGGCACAGTCTATTTGGGTCGGTCTAAAAAATCCGACGTAACAATCGCTGTCAAAGCCATCAAAAAACAACGTATTTTCCTAAATCAGGTAAGCATTGAGCCTTGTTTTCGGTATTATTTCTATAAAAAAAAAAAAAAAAAAAAACAATACAATGTCTGTATAGGAATTGATAGAATCCAACAATATAGTTTATTTTATTTTTGTAGTGTGTACACTTGACTGGAAAAACACAGTTCATTTATATAATAATGTTGTTAATACTTTTCAAAAATATTAAATAAACAATTAATACACGATATATTGATTTCACATTTCGTATATTTTTTTTATTTACAGCAGTTCGATATTGTCAGAGAAGGAATTGCTTGGCGCCGTGCTTCCGCTCATCCTCACATTGTCAGATTTATTGGTACCTTCGAAACTGATATTAGGTAAATTTTACGATTTTTGATATTACTGATTTGTTATACCTTAAGTGTTTCGGGTAATAAACTATTTGTGTTCTTCTGTTACTGTTTCGTCTGTGATTATGTGAAAGGAGAGAACTTGACAGACTTCTTGGAAATAAATGGAACATTATTGGAAACCCAAGCTAAGACGATCGGCGCACAACTTGCTTCGGCCATCATTTATATTCACGATAAAGGTGCTTTATCTAAATATATTTATACGTATAAAGTTCCTTATGTATGACACTGTGTGACAAATTATTTTACTTTCTCCGATAGAAATTATTCACAGAGATATAAGCTCTAACAACATCCTAATAGATAAAAACAACAAAGCCCATTTGATTGACTTTGGCCTGTGCACAGTAAGTACTGTACGCCTCTTACTGTTTTTTAACTGTACTTTTCTTATGACGTGACGATTTTATTTTTTATTTTTTTCAGTTCGAACGCCGTCCAAAAGAGTTCTGTGGCACTCTGTTTTATTTATGCCCAGAAATTCTTCAACAGAAGGAATACGGTAAGATATGTTATTTATATTTAATGGCTTTCTTTTATTGATGAAATCAATGTATGGTTTACAGACTCTTACTGCGATTGGTAGGCGTTTGGAGTTGTATTATACGAAAGTTTGGTTGGAAAAACTCCAATGAACATTTACCTGGAAGAAATTATGACCGTTGAAGATTTCCATTGGTCGTAATTTCTTCCAGGTAATATCATTGCCGATAACCGAAAAACTACAAAGTAAGTATCAATTCAGAAGTCGTTAAGAAATACAGGAAACGAGGATTAATATGAAAATGTCATTGCAGTTGCTGAACAAGTGGAATTGACGTATCCTTTTGAACTACCGTAGGATGCCAAACAAATAATCCAGGATTTGTTACAGAAAGTAAGTTTATTATGAATTTTTTAATATTTCTTATATCTCGTGTTGTTTTATTTCTATATATTACACGTTTTATATTACCTTCAACCATACAATCTTACATGTTTTATACTTAATGTGAAACGCAATTGTTGGTTTTATGAGACAAATGATTTTTAAAGCATTTTTAGATTTTTAACTGAATCACTTCACTATTAGTTAATTACGTTAATCGCACATTGAATTTCGGTTTTCAGTAACTGACTTAATTACATTTTAATCATTGATAAGAAATTTAAAAAGTTATCGACGTATCACACCTCACTTGTTTGTTTCATTGCAATTTCTCTGATATAGTTTACAAAGACGAAAGTGTGATAATTGAATGGAGAAGTTGGAACAAGTATAATTAATTATTGTTATTGTTGTTCATTTCAGAATCCTGAAGAACGTCTCAGAAAGAAAAATCGAAAATCACAAATGTTTCGATCATGTGCCGTGGCCTATAATGCCGAAGACTTGAGTCATTATTTGAAATTATTATTATTTGCACAGAATTATCTGAAAGCATTATTTCTGTTCTTTCATTATTTTTATTATTATTATTTTAAGTATAATATTTACATTGTATATACACAATGGTTTTGTTTTAATTTCATATTTTATTCGTTATAAATAAAGCGTAATTAATTACCAATGGTCTCCGCATTATGTTACCTGTCTGACCATCATGTAATCCGCATCTTAAGTATATTTTTATAAATGATATGTAATTAGGAATCGCTGAATGACTTATGAATGAAAAAAGGGTTTCGAAAGAAAATCTCATAAAAAGTATACGAGTAAAACGAGCAATTATTTATTGTGACATAGTCACAATGCCGGTGTGCGATTTTCAATTATAATTTTAATTTATTTTATTTAAAATACATACTTTTCACCACAAACGCCAGCGTATATCATATTTTTTCTCTAAAAAAAGTCGTACCGGTCATCTATCTGACACCTTTTACAGGAAAAATGATGAAATTGAAATAACATGACATCTGGTTCGCGTGTATAAGTAATTAGGGTCTCCTGCCACTTACGTTTTCGTATCTGATCTCGTCGTCGTTCGTCTATGTAACTCCGTTCTCATGATTTTAGAGAGACAAACAGACAATCGGACGGACGACGGACGGTGGGAATTAACACCTATATTTTTTTTAAATTGTAGGCCAATTAGCTTTACGAATTCATGCTGGCTACATACTTATGGTTGTGAAAACTCGAAGAATTTAGTGGATTTTATATGAGTCAAATTTTAGACCCAGAGACAAAGAGAATATGACAATTAGTTAATAGATTTAACACGCTGTGACACTAGTTAAATGAACGAGCAATTATTTATTCTGACATCGTCACAATGCTTGGCTGCAATTTTTAATCGTATTTTTCATTTATTTCACTTAATACAGTTTGTTTGTTTAGTTAAGTTATGGCAACGCAACACTTGGGCGATCTGCACTTGGGGATGCCTTTCAGGAGGTCTTTTTAAGGGTAATTGGCCCCTATGTCAGGTGTTACAGACGTGGAAAAAAAAACCCGGCCGGAAAACTCCACGTGGCCAGCTCGTTCTGGCGAGGCGCGAATTCACGACCGAACTCCCAGTGTTCAGGGAAAGGAACCACTTGGCCACTTGTGGGCCCATAATACAGAGGGAAAGTGTAGCGATCGGTCGAAAAATGAGCCCCCAAACGTTTACGTTTTTGGATTCAGGACAGTGAGGACACCTTGAAATGTCGAGATATGGAAAAAATTTGGGGTTTTTTTTTTTCCTGTATGTATAGATGTTAGACTGTGTGTGGAACACGATTTTGTTTTCCCTGTTTCAATCTTAATAACTTCTGTGGTTTTTGAATTGGAGTCGGATGATTTAACACAGGAGTTATTAAGCTTCAAAGCGGTTGAACTAAATCGTGCTCCCATACACATTCTAACATCCGTATATGCAGAAAAAATCCCGAAAGTTTTTGCACTTCAGGGCTTCCCGAATCCAAAAGAGTAAAATAGAATTTCAGACATTCGCATCAATAATCGTTTTGTGATGAATTTTTTTGTTAAATCTCTGGAAATTTAGTATGGTAAGAAATTATCTGCGCACAAATCTCGCTCGTATTTCAGTATTGCTAACTCTTACCTAAGATCATTAAAGATCTTCGTGTTCGTCGTACATTTTATTATACAATAAGGTAGCTGGCGATTTTTTTGGTTTGTTTTGTTTATCGAGGGTACTAAGAGAGGGTTGTTTTGTTAGATTTGATGTTGCTTGTCGGAGATATTAGTAAAAACAAGTTAGCATCAATAATAGTTTTACAGAAGGACAGACTAACGGACGGACGACAGTGCGAAATTTTAGGTTTACAATTTTTTAAATTGCAGCTTAATTTAAATAAACAGAGAGATGCGCACTAACGTTATTAATTTAACTATTCATATTTAAAAATTTTTATATACACATACGTCAATATTATATTTATACATTAATCTTACCCATTTTTTGCTTCTCAAGATTCACAATATGGACTACCGGACTTTATGTGTCGGACTTGACACATCAGGTACAGATTGCCCTCGGTTTGTCAACAGCCCGAATTCGATGTCAGAGCGATAGACTGAAGTCTTAATTAACCGCTCAAACAACCGGCTGTCACCTTGTTATACTAGGTCTTGAAAGTATAACAAGTAGCGATACTTCCACATAAACAGTTTCTTATTTCACACAAGACTCTTGCACATAAATTGATTTTAGTTGGTCTGCAATGTATATCTTACTTAATATATTATTTCGATGAGAAATTGACACTATTTCGTTCACGACGCGTTTTAGGAACTTAACGTCTATCTAACACCTTTGAGTGAAAACGTTTGAATTGAAATAACGCGACTTTCGGTTTGCATCGGAAGTTCGTATATATTTAATCGGGGCCTCCCGACCCTATAGTTTCCACATCTGCTCACGACTCTTCTCTATCTAGCGCTGCTGTTCCGGATTACGATGGAAGACAGCCGGACAGACGGCGGCGACAGTGGAAATTCATAGGTGTACAGTACAATTTTTTCAAATGCAGCCCGTTTCAGATGGAAATTCGAATAAAACTTTTAAAATTTGAGAAGCAGTTTTGTAAATAAATGGTTTAGACTTGTGAAACACCAGGAATAAGCGCGACAAATTGTTTGGCTTTTATTAAATTAATTAACAATTCCGCGCGCCAACAATAGACTTATTATTGCCAGTTGCTTACAATCTGTAATGCAACAGGCATCCGAGCTCCTTTGCTCGGCCGGGGGGTTCCCCGGGACAACTGCCTGCTTGTTGGGCGGATCCGGCGCCCTGCGCTGAACTCGCAGTTGGTCGATTACATCCGGATTAAGATACGGATTCCGGTTCCGCCCTGCAGGCCCCTTTTTGTAGCTGGGCCGCTCTCCGGGCTTATCCCGTTCTTGAGCCGCCCACGGGCCCCCTGTGGGATTTTCGCTTTATCGGCGGCCCTGGGGCCCACCGTCCCGTTGGAAGAACCCCCTTGGACCACCAAAAAACCAAAAATAGAAATAATATAAATATGAACGCTGCACCGGACCTTGCTCCAGTCCGTTTCACGCGCGTCCATTCATTTATTCTTACACGCACACACACAAATAATCGCTTCCTGCACTTCCCAATCAATTTTTCTGCTTTACAACTATGTAATCCCTTTCCAACCCCCTGAAATCCCCATTTTTATTGTAAAATTCGTCATTTAGCCTTCAACAATGCAAACGACAATGTATTTCGTAACAATGATAACAATTGCTTAACGACAATAAAAAAAAACCGTATTAAATTTTCCATTCGACATAAATGTGTCTATTTTTTCATTTTACGTGGCCAAATTATGCAAAAATGATTATCGTCCACTTAATTCTCTCGAACCTTACTCTATTCGTTACATCTAAGTACTGAAATCTTATATAAATTCCTTTATATAGCAGTGTAGCCCCAAAATTCGTATATACATTTTTCGCATAACACACAAGGCATTTCTAATTCAATTATCATTTACACCGAAATATTACAAGACTGCATTTTCTTTAATGGTAGCATGTTAATGAAAAATGTCTTGTAATATTTCGGTGGAAATATGGAAAGTCTATAAAGCTATTCGAAAAGAGTTGAAAGCAAAATGCCTGGTTAATTCTTTAGTTGCTTCGCTTCTCAAACAGTTTTAGGATATTTTAAACTTTCCTATGGTTTATAAAAGTTTTCGTTATGTTAATATAACTTATATATTGATTCTTCTATCCCCTATTTCTTTTAGACTGTGTTTCGGCAATTGCGATTCTAATAACCGCGCATTTTAGTTGTATTCTGAATAGGCAATCTCTCTCTGCTCTCTCTCCCACGTTAGCTAGGTATGGATTATATAGTGCGATGGTAAAGGGTCTTCGCCCCTAAGTGGCTGGGCTGATTTGCCGACGTCATGATTTACTTTGTATCTTTGGACGCGCCAAGTCATTATTTCGTTCCTGGAAGCGCCCGTCGTTTCCAAGCCCAGTGCGGACGGATTTTAAATCGCACTGTGTTATCAGAGTGTCTACTAAATCTTAGAACCGTAAGATTTGTGTCGATTTTTGTTTATTTCTTTATAGGCAGATAATGGTTTTGAGTAAAGCCCCTTAAGGAAAAAATTGCGGAAAACGTATTTAGAGAAATTTTCCCTTTCCGTACCACAAAACCAGTGCAGAAAATCGTGTCTAACTTTCCTTTTACGCAATAGGGAAAAGGACTTTCTTGCACCGATAGCAATCAAGTATAGATTTACGTCATCACCACTGCATAATAAAGAGTTTCGAAAGAATATAGTATTTGAAGTAAAAGAGCAATCGGAATTTTATGCAATCGTCTATAGAAGAGATTCCATCCATCGACACGCAGACATGCCAACTAAATGCTACAATAACGTTTTCCCCCATCTCGGCCGTGACGTCATTACAATAATATCCGATTGCGTAAATTCTTTTCCGGATCTGACGAGGACACGATGTATATTTCGCACAGAACCACTATAGAATTACTTTTCTGTATTCTTTTTCCGCATTACTTTTCTTCCGTAGTGATTTTTCTTGCGCGAGAGCGGTCTTAAGAAGAAACGCATGGAAATTATTCTAATCGTAAACACCAGAAATCAGCGACAAGTCGCCAAAGATTTGACAGGCTGCATTTAGACTTGGCCCGCGGCAATTTGGAGAAGAATTTCCTGCGGAAAACGGAAATTTGAATACGAAAGAAAAACTATTTATATTGATTTTATTTTAGATACATTTCAAATATTCAAGTCTCAAAATCTATTATTTATTACAAAAAATATTACGCGTTTCTTCGAATTTAAATTTCGGCAGTTGGTCGACAGGAAGGAGTTGAAAATGTTTCCCTAAGCCTACAACAAAATAATATAATTGTTCTTCGGGCGGATAAAGCAGAATAACTTAGTTTAGTTGCTAACGAATGGGAAAGAATGACGATTTTATAGAACTAGAAGAGTGTTCCACAACTGAAATTCTATCAAAGAGTAGAACGCATATATTAGAAATTACATTCAAAACTCATAAACCCGAAGGGGGGGGAAATGTAGACCGTTAGTACATTTTCGCAATTCTACTTAGAAGAATATCTTGTAAAGAAATTACACGGTGGCCCGTACTCGGATTACAGAAAAACACGGGCAGATGAGTTAATTAATTAACGGAATATTAAGTGCGGAAGAGAACGCCGGTGATCCGTTGGAGTTTAAATTAAAAAATACCGAATCGCAATGCAGTAAAAATAATATTAAAATTTTATTTCTACAACACCATGTATATCTACAGAAATTTGTAGAACATGTAGCGATTAAAAATAATTATATCTTAACTAATTTGAATAGCAGAATGTTAATAGATGACGTCATATATAAAAATAAAAGAACAATGTTACGCGATCGCGACAGGCCCAAAATATCGGTGTAAACTCTGTGGCGGATTGTACCTTTGTTAAGTTATTTTCATATTTTACATCTTTGTTTAAAAAGCAAAATTATTAACTGTATGCTAGAAAACAATTTTATTGTTTATAGACTGAAGAGAGATGGGCGAAAACTGTAAACTGCAATTTTTAATTGTATTTTAAATTAATTTAAAATATGTGCTCTCCGCCTGAAATTACCAGTGGCTTATCCGTGTGCATCATACTTTTCCTTTAAGTGTGACACGCATTGAAGATGTTCTGTATTTAATAATAACGGATGAAATTTGATCTAATAATCTAGTGTCTTATATCAGGAGTCATGGTAGTGACTCCCTGGCAAGTAAAAAAGTCACTAACTGACTACATATACAGGAATCAGAGTTTCCGATTTTCGGCGGTCGGTTTTTCCGCCCCCAAACACCTATGATAATTTCAAATATCTCCTCTCGTTCAAAAGAAAATTATTTTCTTAGGTAGTGTGCAAAATTTCAAGTTTTTCTATAGAGCGGTTGCCGAAATATAAGCAATCGAAAAGTGCAAAAATCTGCAAAAAAAGGTATTTTCTTCTCATTTTTCTTCATCCGGCACTGCAAACGCTCGTAGAGAGAAACCACCGGTTCCAGAAAGCTCAAATTTTAAGCTTAAACCATTCTCGTTATCAGTGAGGTGCTGGCAAAACTTCCGGGTTTATAAGTCAAAGTTCACAGGGGTTTCCCATGGAGCTAATTCTGTTTTACAGCTTCATTTTACGTTTATAAAATGCATTTTATTCAAAATGTTACAAAAGCTCAAATTTATACCAATTAAAACTTTTTATAACGATTTTACTAAACGGTGTTCAGCAACATGATGATAATTTAAAATATATTTTGATATAAACAAAGATGACGTCATCGTTTCGTTACATTATTGTTTACAGAATCAAAGTTGACGGCAATTTCCTCTACAGCGATTTTGCTAAATTTATGATTATAGGCCTACAGTAACATATAAATGGACTATGTATGTTCATGCCGTCCTTATCCCGAACGGTTTGTAGGTATCTATTCTTTCCAAATGTTTCAGCCCAGGCAGTTCTATTACACGGTGTGGTAGTCACCTACGAGAAGGCCCTACGTTCTATCTATAAGGAGATAGCCCGATGTAGTAAGCACAGAATTCTAAGGAGTGTAGGGTTTTAGAAGAACCCTACAGTTTCCTCACTCTTTGAAAATGAAAAAGATGCCGAGAGAAAATAGTGCTTCGGCCGAAACAACTTGAAAGGTTAGAAATCTACAAAGCCTTCGGGAAAAGGACGGTAGTTAACTTCGAGGAGAAAGACTATTTCGTCAGGCTGGACGGCGTATAAAAATTTATAAGTGAAGGGTTATTCTTCCAATAGTGAGACTAATAATATTTATCACGTCTTTCTTAATTATTACAAAATGGTAAAAAGCTTAATTTTGAGGGTAGAAATGGGTTTTACAAAAAATTGTAAATGCTAGTAACGAGTAAAATTGTCATAAAGTTCGACCTTACTGGATATACACAATACTCCCTTTATATTCCCACTATCTCAACCTTTATTACAAAATTTAATAGCATCATCTATTAATAAATACAGGTAAACTTCTCTGCAAAATTTCACAAATTCCCGACAAAAAGCACAAGAGTTATTAAGCTTCAAACGGTGCGAACAATATTGTATTTCATACACACACTAATATCCATATATACAGAAATTACCTCCATTTCGCCTTCCTCCCCCATTTCTCGACAAATTAAGGTCTTCCGATTCCAAAAATGTAAAAATCTTAGGATCATTTTTTGACCGGTCGCCATACTTTCCCTCTGTAATATATAACAGAGGGAAAGTATGGCGACCGGTCAAAACGAATCGATTCTAGGCGCGAAATATTGCAATTTATTTTAAAAATGCTTACTAAACACTTAAAAGCGAACTGATCAACCATTCGGAAAAGCATTTCTCGGTAACTTATTTAACCATTCGGTTAAGCGTTTTCGAGTTTCTGGACAACACCGAGAGATTTATATTGATACAACAATTCTACGCAATAAGACCCAGGGAAATGTCGTATGGACAATTTATTATGGGTCATCTATAAACCAATGGACAAAACCTTAATTTTTAGCCGAACCTCCTAACTCGAAACTTGTTAACTCGTAGTCCAAATTTTTCCCCCAGCCGATTCGAGTTAACTAGGTTTTATTGTATTACTTTTTTTTGTTTTCGTCTTTCAATGTATGTCTCTAATTAATTTTGGACGACAGTCCGAATTAACTGGCATCCTATTAATTGGAATATATTATATATACTGTATATATTAATTAATTAATATGTAAATACAGTACAATCAAATCAATCCTATACTAAAATTAAGAATTTAAAATTTTTTTAATAAGTAAATCATTATTGGATACGCAATATTTTATTTGTTGATAATAATGAAAATAGTTAATTATATTCACACGAGAAAACCAGATTTTCTAACTAGAAAACATTGATTTTTTAATTCTTGGACATTGATTATTATTTATATATAGGATCCTTAGACTGTGAACATATGAATTTTTCAGAGGCTTCTATCTATACTGTTTACAATAAAAAACCGAAAGAAGAATCGCTTCAAGAAAGAGAAGATTTAGAATTCTCTACTGGAGATTCTTCGTGTATTGACGTAGCACGAAATAAGCAATGGCGTTCCAGTTCAAACTTGAACTCCCTATTACAGAATGATGTGAGATATATCTATTTTAAATATTATCTTAAATTATTTTTAAAAAACCAATACGTGAATATAATTTAATCTAGCAGAATATCTTATGGGAATATAGAATGAAAATTTTTTACAAAGCCAAACAATAATCGTAATGAATCGGGCTATTAATGTTATAAATTTTTACAAGCTTATCATTTTCTAATTTTTTTGTCATGCGACTACTTAGAGCTTTGTACTATTTTGAATCCGATCAGGCTGCAATGAGCGACAAGATTGTGACATTTCCGATGTAGGCTACTCAGATCGAACCATCCATGAAAATTTCTGAGGATCTGATCCGCACTGAACTTGTATCCCTATTATGACTTCTTTATATTCCACTGTCCATAAAATAAAGAGTTTCTTATCCGATTTATCTGAATTCAAACCCGATCAAATACTTATAACTTATTAGGCCTGTAGGGAAATCGGACAGTGTTCCTCGTATCTTTATGTTGACTCATTGGGGTTTGATCGATTATGTAATTAGCAAAGCTTGAAGTTTGAAGTATACGATTGAAAGCATATATTCCAATTAAAAATTTCTCTCGTTTTAGCTGTACTAAAACAAATAAATTCAGAGTAAAGATAGAAAGTTGTTTCTCAAAATTTTATAACAAAAATCGCTTTTACTGTAAAAATCGTATTATCTAAACACTTATTTATGATTGGTTTATTTATGATTTAAAGAAACTTAAGAACCTTAAGCCCGAGTCGCGCGCGTCTTCTCGTGGTCACACATTCTTCGTTGACGTTGCAACTCGGAAACACGTGACCCTAAAATAAAGGTCGCGTTTCTTTATGCAGCGCTCGAGAAGCGCTTTACAGCGAACGCTCTGAAACCCGTTTCTAAATGCAGCGCTGCAATGTAGCGAACCGTTTCTAAATATTTGCTGTAAGAGATCGCTGTAGCAAAGATAAAGCAGCTGGCCGCGTTTCTTTATGCAGCGCTCGAGAAGCGCTTTACAGCGAACGCTCTGAAACCCGTTTCTAAATGCAGCGCTGCAATGTAGCGAACCGTTTCTAAACGTTTGCTGCAAGAGGTCGCTGCAGCAAAGATAAAGCAGCTTTTACGTCCGCTACACGTGTAAAGCAAAATGGACGCTTGTGTGTATAATACGATATTATGCTGCGAAAATAAAAAAGTTGAAGTGGCTGTTGATAAAAATATTATGTAAAGATTAAGAAGAATTAAATTTTATAAAATGATTCCGGAAGTTCCCTAAAGAGCTTACTCTTTAGGAGATGTATAATTATATTTAAAATACTATATTTTAAATATAATTATACATCTCCTATCTCTTTACTTCGTTCACATTTTCGGAAAGAGAAATGCTCAATTCTTTATATCTCTTTATTTAAATATTGTAGTTCTTTAACTAAAACACTATTTTCGGCTGTAATTAGAATTAAAGGTTAGATTACGACGTCCCATGTTTCGCTCGAGCGGAAAGCGTTTCTAAACTATGATGCAGCGACGTGTAGCGATAGCTGCTTGTGACGTCATTTTCGCTACTTTCTCGCTGCATAAAGAAACGCGGCCAAACCAATAAAATTACAGTAGCTTGTTTTTGACTACTTCCGTGAGTTTACCGGCATTTTACGTTCTATTTCATAGTATTTATGGAATTTTAGCCACTTTTCTTATTAAAATGGTAAGCAGTTCCTTTTCTGGAATGAATAAAATAAAAAAAAGCAATTATTTTGATATAGTTGGCGAGAATACACAAAAAGATAAAATCTTCGATAAAACGAAGAATTAAAATCCTACAGGTATTTGCGAGCCCGAATAAGCTCAATCAGTCTCGATTCTGTAAAAGTATAAATCCTCTAACCGCCATGAGGACGAACTATTTTCAATGTTGTTACCGTATGACGTGCACAAAGGCGTTTGCTGATTGGATGCGCGTTTGCAATCGGCGCAAGTAGAACAAACTTTTTGTTTCTAGTTGCGGTTGCAGTCACGCCAGTTTTCGAGGGAGGATTATTAGTTAACGGGAACAGCCGTCGCGGTTGCAGTCGAATAGTGTGACCAGGGCTTTACGCATAAGCAGTGATAGTTAATGATGTCTTTGTTAGTTAAAATGAATCTTACCACATAGTGCATACTTAATATTATTTATAATATAAAGAAATATTATATTTAAAAACAATTTACAAATAGTTTGAAGATACGAAACAAAAAAGCCATCAATCTAAAAACAGCATAGATTGTAAAGAAGAAAAGGAAAAGAAAATTTTAGCTACAGGTATAAGTATCAAAACTTTCAACATATCGACAAATCATTACGAGAGGTTAGGTGAACATCTTAAAAAACTTTGGGAACAAAACCATATAACTGATGTCATTGTAAAAGTAGAAAATGAGCGTTTTGCAGCCCACAAATCAGTCCTTACTTGTTACTGTCCTTTCCTGAAAAGACATCTTCTTGACAAAGAAAAACAAAATATTCAAAAGGTTATATAATTCAAATCTTTATACAGATTAGCATTTTAAAAATATCAATTACACTATCATTCAATCATTACAGATCGAACTACAGAATGTAGATCCCGATTCTTTCAAAATTCTTTTAAATTACATGTACACTGGTCAAATAAATGTCACTTGCCAAAACTTATCAGATATTTATCGCGCCGCCCGCATCTTACAAATGAAAAATATCTCCGAATATTGCAAAAAGGTAAATAAAATTTTATTAAAAATTAAGTTTCTTCTGAAATTTTAAATAATTAACATTTCTAGATGTTGACAAATCAAAACGACGGTACTTCCACCAATATTTTTCTTTACACTACCGCTAAGAAGTTAGGAATTCAAGAGACTTATCAACGGGCCTTTAATATTGTCTTACAAAATTTTGATAAGGTATCAAATAAAAGAGAATTTCTCAATTTGGATGTAGATTCGCTATGTGAACTACTTTGCGCAGATAAAATAGGAACATACAGGTAAAACTTTATATATTAAAACTGTTTGGTTAATGTTACCTTAGGTGCCAAGATGGCGGCTCGTCTCTGATTCCAGCAAGGAAACAGTGGGATGCACGTTCTAACCTAACCTAACTTATTCTAATAAATTACTATAAGTATTAGCAACCAAATTATTAGAATAGGTTAGGTTAGGTTAGAACGTGTGTCCCACTGTTTCCTTGCTAGAATCAGAAACGAGTCGCCATCTTGGCAACTAAGGTAACATTAACCAAATGTTTTAACTTTCCAATGCATTCCATAAAGTTGCGAAAATTTTTATAGTGAGAAAGATGTGTTCTTGTGTTCGCTAAAATGGCTCAATCATAGATTTATAGAAAGAGAAAAATATACTGTCAAAGTTATGAGTTGTATACGATTTCCATTGATGACAATGGAAGAAATCCTTTCTTGTTATAATCCTCCGATTTTACCAGAAATTGTTGAATTTCCAGAAGTTGCAAACATGCTGTTAAAAGCTACTTGGTAAGAATTAAATATAATTAATTAACAATTACACAAAGAACAAATGATGAAATTATATTTTTTAACATATATATATAATTTTAGCTTTATAGCAGCTTCAACGAAGGGGAAAGAAACAAAATTTAAAGAATTTTCCTGTTCTCCTCGCTTTTTCCTCTATCGAGATTCTACTATACAAAAATATGATGAAAAAGTAGATCTAAATAAATATAAATAATTGTTAAAGGTATTCTTATACACAGTTTAAAGTTACAGTTTTTTAAAATAAAAATTATCTTGCAGAAGAATGCTAACAGAAAATTATATGTTCCATCTAAGTATGAAAATATCAGGAGAATTATTATTAAAATTCAAAGTGTCTTTCGTGGTTATGCTATTAGAAGAAAATTGGAAGAAAAAGCACAAAAAGAATTTCTTGTTCTTAAAGTTCAAGCTTATTAGAGAGGAACTATGACCAGAAATAAATGGAAGCCATTTTTGAGTAAACCTGAAGTATGTATGTGGAAATGAAAGAATGAAACTCAACGTCGATTACTTTAATTTTTTGAAAATCAAACTCTTCATTTACTATATGAAATATTTCCATAATAACACAGATTGTAGAAGAGAAAATTAGTCATATGGAAGCTCTTCTTTGCGATCCTTGTCTTCATTTACTGTTACAACATCCGTCTTCTATTACATTGCATAGCATTGATTCAAATTCTATTGTTAAAACTTCTATTAATATCCCAAAAATTCACGATTCTCTTAGATTACCTGATACTTCCGTTATTGTAGCAATAGGTGGTATCAATCCTTCTATAGACGAAGAGATTTCAAAAATTAAGATACGTTCAAGTTTGAATATGAATAATTTAAAAACAAAATTCTATTGTAGGAAGTGCAGTTCTTCGTTTTAATCCTAAAGAAAATATTTGGGAACAGTGGAATAAGATGCCAATTTATCGTCATCACCATTGCATTGTGCTATTTGAAGAAAACCTTTATATTATAGGTATCGTTAAATTTTTTCAGTGTGAATATTTCTCAAATAAAAAGAGTTAATTAAAATTCTGTTAATTAATATTAATAAGGTGGCTACGATAGCAGAAATACCTTGTTGAGACATCTAATACCCAGTAGAAGTTGTTTTCGATATGATATATTGAATGATGAATGGAATAGAATAGCTGATATGAAACATGCTCGAATATACCACGGAGCAGCCGAAATTTATGGAAATATATATGTTGTAGGAGGAAAAGATGATAACGGAGAGTAAGCATTATTCAATTACTTATATTTTTTAAAATAATTTTAATTGATTTTTATTTTGTCATCTGATAAAAGGCTTCTTTCTTCTGTTTAATATTATAAACCCGAGACAAATAATTGGATAGAACTTCAACCCTCCCTATATTGTGCTCGAATGGCCATGGGTGTTGCCACTCATAATGATCTTCTTTGGATTGTGGGGGGAATAATACAACCAATGGAAAAATCTGAGCCTCATATAGATAAGGACGTCGAATGTTTTGATCCGTTTTGCCAACGGTATGAAAATTGTTATTGTAAAATACTGTATACGGTATTTCAATATAACAATTACTATTATTATTTATATTAAATTTCAGTTGGCTGTGGGGGATATCGCGGTTGCCTACACCTGGAAGTTTTGTAACATTAATCCAATGTCACAATTTGTTATATGTTTTGGGCGGAGCAGCTCAAACTTATTCATCCGAAGAAGCATACTTACATAGCATTGATGACGTACATGTTTTCGATGACATCAAAAATCAATGGAAACTTTCAACTAGTTTTTTTTATCCACGACATAATGTTACAGCTGTAGCAATAAGTTAAAAATTTTCTTTGTTTAATTAATTTGAATATATTCTTTGTCTTAACATTACCATTACAGATGACAAGATATATATTATGGGAGGAGTTTCTACTGTGCCAGTCGACCCTCTAAGGGAATGCTGTATATATAACACAACCAGTAATACTTGGATTGACTGCACGCCTTTGCCGATCCCTCTTTCTGGATTTTGTGTTGTAACTTTACCAGCGTTATAAACATAAATACTTAAACAAAAGATATAAAAATAATCTTTCCGTTAATAAATATTGTTGTATTTGAAATTTCCATTAATCAATACTCTAATAAATTAAAAATAGAATTTTTCTGATTAACACAAACAGTTATTTAAATTTAGAAATTCTGAACCATATATTTCGTTATGACCTAAAGTGATCATTTTTTGTTATAATGCAATAAAATCGTTTTTTTATTATCAAATCGTTTTTGTTTTCCTCCTAGAGAGAGAGAAGAATGCATACAAAATACACTTTATTTGCTAACGTTAAAAATGAGACGGCTAATTTTAGAATAATTTTCTACTCTGTGGGCACCAAGAGGGTCTCTTTAAGCAAGCCCATTATGTGTTCGGCCAGACCCACAAAGGGGTTGCCAGGTGGTGACGGACGGGGACTAATATATCCGATCGGATCAAGTTCGACGGGGACTAATATATCCGAAAAGTTCCTGGGTATTTTTCGACCCGTACGGGTTCGATTCAAGGTCCCCAGAGAGGTAAGGTGCCACCTTGACCGCTCGGCCATCCGGCCGTCGAACGTTCATTAGTAAATCTTGGCTAATATTTATTATAATATTTTATTATTAATAAAAGGCAATAATAAAATATCAATTCTACCAAATTCTAATCTATTTTGAAATCGATTTAATATTTAAAAGCTGGTTCTGTTGAAAATCGGTTTAACCGTTTTCGAGAATTTCCAGTATTTACAAGCAATAATCTGTAAACAATACGGAAACACGATTTGCCATTTCAGTTTCCCGATTACTTGACAAAATAACAAATAATTTCCTTTCGAAAATTTTATTCATAAGGTGCAATGAGTGGCGCTTTTTAGTGTCGGATGCATGGTCAAGCGGAGGTAAACGATCCTCGTTGTGATAGTGTATCCGACTTCAACTCTCGTGACATTTTTTTAAAGATACAATAATCGAAATCGATATTGTCCCGTATTTCGCCTATATTATACCCACTAAGATCGAATTAAAAATTAAATCAGAAATTAGAACTGTCGTGATCTTCAAAAATAAAAATAAAAATAAGGCAACAAAAGATCGCTTAAAATAAATTTTATCATTTTCAATTTATCTTAATTTTAGTGTTTTATTAAATATTATTAAATTTATAATAAAATATATTAATAATACTGTTATTTATTTAATATATATTAAAACTTTTATTTATTATTAAATAAACAGCTTAAGAGAAACTGGCAGCACTGTTCAACAGCTAGTTTTGTTTTAGAATTCAAATGATTTTGTAAAGTGTACTTTCTGATTCCTTGTTTTCCATAAATTGTTAAAAAGTAAGTTAAAAGTCTATTCTATAATGTTTTTACTTCTCGTTATTGCAATTGGAACATTCCTATAAATAAAATATAATTTTGAATCATTGAAAGTCGAAGAACGCATTTCAGTGTATTGAGAAGAATGAGCAAAGATTTATCTGAAAATCGTCGTGTTTTAATCGAAATAAAAGTTTTACATGAAATGATGACGTAAATATCAGGTGATATGAATAGAATGTAAACTGGCAATTTAAATGCATAAATGTTGGTTGAACGTGCAGAATTGCGCACGTTCAATCAACATGCGGCTTGATCAACCGTGTCACAGTTGAACGTGAAACCACGTTCAACTGTGACGTGCGTCTGTGATCTAACATATATATATATATATATAGGGCCAGAAGAATCGTAGAAAAATTAGGGATAGCAATCATTATTCCTTCACTATAAAATTAATATTACTTTTACTAACAGAAAATAAAATCTTTATAAAGGTATTTCTATTTACTTATTTTTGTTCAAAAGAATGTCGGCTAAAGAGGTCTCCTAAGATGCCGAAGGGGCCCATTCTGCCCCGAAACCCAGACCCGCATGTGTAGTTTAGGTCGGGTCGTGATTGTGTCTACTTTACTAGAAAGTTAAGAGAGTTAAATTAAGAAAAAGGTAGTTTTTATAAGCAGGCATCAATACCAAGAAATTAGTGATGTAACGAATAGTATATTCAGCCTCAGCCGAATACCGAATATTCGGCCAGGAGCGTGGCCGAATAGCCGAATATTCGGCCAAACTATTCGGCTTGATTAACGCACGTACGAAAATTGGTACGCAAACCGCATTATGGCAAGGATCGTGCACCCTGCTCTCTATTGGCCTGCTGTCACTACGATTTTTTCTTCCAGTAGGTCTAAATTATTTAAATTAATTAATTAAATTATAATTATTAAAGTTGATATGAGATGAAGCCTAACGTCTACCTCTAGTGCCAAATTGGTTTATAAGTTATGTAATAGCCGTAAATAGCCCGATATGATTCGGTAGTTGTTGGTATTTAGATGTAAGTTATAACTTATAAGTTATTTTATTTGCAATCGATCTTTTTAACTCTTTAATTAATCACTAAAATTTTGTTTTTACTACGTATTTGTAGACTGAATAGTACCCTAAGGATATATTTTAGTGGATACATATGGTCTAGTTCCTCCCCAGTTGTGGAACAGTTCAAATATATTATTGGGGGTTTCTATTTGTGAAGTTTTGTGATATTTTGTTGCTATTGTTTTAGTCAATATTTTTAAAATTAACATGATTTCAAATGTTACCTTTTGCATATAATGTGAAATGCTCATTCTTTGCTTTATATATAAAATAAATTATATATTAGTTACTCATCTTCTAGAAATAGATAAATAATTCTTTCATTAAATACGATAAGTTTCAATAAAATGTTTTGTAAATCATTTTAAAATATCGTAAAAAATATTAAAATATACGCGAATACGAATATAACATAATTAACTAAACAATAACATTAATGCCCGATACATTCTAACCTACACGTCATCAATGCCATAAGATATCGGACTAGATAAAGGCTATATTATTATTTAATTATGAAATAATTTAATACTAGAGTTAGATGCTATTTCTTATTAACTTTAATAATTATAGTTTAATGTTCAGCATTAATAAAAGTTACCAAAATGATTAATTTACTGTGTTTTTGTTATATCTTACTCCTGTTTTTAGGTATTCGGTATTCGGCCGAATAGTGATTAAATATTCGGTATTCAGCCGAATAGTGAAAAATAGGCCGAATAGGCCGAATACCAGGTAGTAACCGAATATTCGTTACATCACTACAAGAAATGCTTTGTTAGCATCTTACAAGGTGGCATATAAAATCACAAAATGTAAGAAGCTTCATACCATTACAGAACTCATTCTATCAGCTGTTGTAGATGTAGTGAATGTAGTGATCGGTGAGTCTGCTGGGAAGCAGCTTTCAAAATTGACTTTGTCCAATAACACCATCAGTTGCCGAATATAGCACATAGCGGAGGACCTCAATGATCAGTTAATTGAAAAAATAAAAGGGAAGGAATTTGGGTTGCAGCTGGATGAGCAATGTGTAGCAATAGATAATAATGATGCTCACTTGATTTGCTATGTACAGTTTATAGATAGTAATAGTATTGTAGAAAACATTCTCTTTTGTAAAAGTATTGCTGCTGGTTCTAAGGCTCAAGACTTGTTTGAGATCCTTGATACTTTATATTCAAAAATAATATGGAGTGGACCAAATGCATTGGTATCTGTGCTGATGGTGCTTGTTTTATGTCCAGCTGTTATGGAGGATTGCAAGCACTTATTCGAAGCGAAGACCCTGATGCACTGTTGATCCATTGCGTTATTCACAGGGAAGCTCTCACATCAGAATATCTGATTCCTACATTGAACCAGGCCTTAGAATGGTCATGTTCTTTATGCAGTGCTGCTTGATTGCTACACAGCAGTGTTTCTAAATGAAGTGCTGTAATGTTGTGAACTGTTTCTAAACGTTTGCTGCAAGAGGTCGCTGCAGCAAAGATAAAGCAGCTTTTGCATCCACTACATGTGTAAAACAAAATAGGCACTTATATGTGTAATGTGATATTTTGCTAATAAAAAAGTTGAAGTGACTGTTGATTAAAATATTATGGAAAGATTAAGAAGGATTAAATTTTATAAAATGACTCTGAAAGTTATCTAAAGAATAAGAAAATACCATATTTTAAGTATAATTATCTATCTCCTATCTCTTTACTTTGCTCGCATTTTTGGAAAAAGAAATGCTCAATTCTTTATCTCTCTTTATTTAAATGTTGTAGTTCTTCAGCTATAGTACTTTCTATACTACTTTCAGCTGTAACTAGAATTAAAGGATAGATTACAGCATTCATGTTTAACTTGAGCAGAAAGTGTTTCTAAACACAGCAGAAAAGTTTCTAAATGCAGCAATGTGTGGCAATAGCTGCTGGTGACTTCATTTTCTCTAATTTCTCACTATGTAAAGAAACATGACGAATATGTAATGAACATAGTAAACTTTATAAAAACTTATTCATTGAAAGCAAGGTTTTTCAAAAAATTGTGTGAGGAATTGTGTGGGACCAAGCACATATCTTTGTTGTACTACAGCACTTTGTGATGGCTCTCTCGTGGTAATGTTTTGTCTCTTATGTTCGAACTGTGACAGGAAATTTATATTTTTCTTAAAGAGGAAGACCACAAGTATGCTGAAAATTTTGTGAATGAAGATTTTTGGTAAAACTAGCATACTTATGTGAGTATGTTAGTTTTCGATAATCAATGCTTTTGTAAAGCTGAATGCTCTGAATTTCTCCCTAAAGGGAAATAACAAGCACCTTTTAAAATCAATTGAGAAAATTTCAGCTTTTATAAAAAATTTAAAACCATGGAAAAGAAAAATAAATGAAGGTGGAGGAAAAGAATATTTTCCCTTGTTGCAATAGTTTTTGACTTCCAATGGACTTGATTTCTCTTGAGGTATGAAATCCATTTTTGAAGAACATTTATCACAGCTTTTCACCTGGGATTTGAGAAATATAATCAAAATGATAATATCGATAAATTTGCATGGATTCAAGATTCATTTAATGTCAGTGCGCCATCTGAATTTACTGCTGCAGAAGAAGAGAATCTTATTGAGTTGCCTTGTGACAATACATTGAAAACAAAATTTAGCAGCATAGAATTAACTAAATTTTGGATATCAGTAAAAGATGGATATCTCCTCCTGAGTGGTAAAACTCAGAAAATTTTAATTCCATTTACAACTTATTTGTGCAAAGCTAGATTTTCGGCTGTTGCTGTGATAAAAACTAAGTATTGCACTAAAATCAATGTAGAGAAGGAAATGAAGGAAGTTGTGTACAGTTTGATTCCAAGATTTGAGAAAATGTGTGATCGACAGGATCATCCATCTCACTAATTATAATTAATCAAATTTGTTCGATTATATTTTTTATCATCTTAAATACATGTTTTATTTATTTTTTACTTGATGTCCTAACTGTTTAATTAAAAAAATTATTCACTATTTCATTATTTTGCAAATTGTACTTGTTAGAATTTGACATAGGGCACCTCAGAAAAACCTGAATTTAGCAAGGGTGCTGAGAATTGAAAAAGTTTGGGAACATTGGTATAGAGAATAAATGTTTATTAGACTTATTTAGAACATAGATATTGATTTATAATGAAAATTGATGTTGTATATATAAAATTTTATCATCAATCTTAACTATTTTTTTTTGGACTAAATAAATGTTATTTTAACTGTTAAAATTTACTTTTATAGATAAATTATGTCATTTCCATTTGGAAAAAGTACTACTCAGTCGTCTAATCCACAACCGACTTTTGGATTTGGACAGCAACCACAACAGCAGAGTGGATTTTCATTTGGGCAAGGAAATCAGAGTCAACAACCACAGACGCAAGGATTTAGCTTTGGAACACCAGCAATGTCATCTGGTAAATATTGAAAAAATGTTCCAATTTAATCAATATTTGCAAAAATTAATAGAATTTTTATTTAAAATGAATAGCATATTGATGATGAAATTTAATTTGTATATAATTTATAAATTGCTGATGTCTGGAAAAAGTATAACAGTTTGTATTTGCTCGTTTAAAATACTTAAAAGGATTTTTAGAAATAACTTTTATATATACAATTAAACTTCTGTATAATGGATTGCTTTTGGGAAATAGAGTTCATTATATAGAAAATTTGTTAATTGGAAAATGTAGTAGTCGTGAAAAGAAAATAGTGCACTGAAATGATACTTTATATCAACAAAAAGATCTTTGTACTCGTGTTAATAACATAATAAATTATTGTGCATGCATTTTGCATGAAAAAAATCATTATAAGACATTACTATTGATATATTTTTATTGAGAGTTTTATGCTTCAAATAATAAGTATTCATATGTATTTATGTTAAAAAATAGTAGACTTAAACTTTATTTTTTTAACAAAAGTTATTGTATTTTAAATAAACAATTCTAACTTTATCTAAATAATCGAAATTTTCATCCAGAATGTTTTCTTACTGATGGAAGTTATTTCCAGAACTTTGTAACATGGAAATCTAACTGTATATTTATCTATTATATGAAGAAAATTATTAATACCTTATTGTTTGTATATTGATATTGATGATTAATGTGCCTTTTAAATGTTCTAAGTTTCTAAATTTTATTTATTTTTCACATATTTAATAATATGTTTTGTTAAAATATTATCAATTAGGAGTCAAAATTTTTTCCAGTTATCAGTGCAATATACACTTATCTCTCTTTTTGCATGGTGGATGTGTCTCAAAGAACTCTACATAAAACAACTTCAGTGGAATGAAAAAAATAAGCAAATCACAATTGAGCTTTTTTATTCTAACATCCATCATTAACATTGTAAATATAGTAAACCCGAGGTCAGCAATAGGAAACAAAATCAACATGCAATCAGTATTCTCTGATGTACTGTACATATAGTATTGTATCGTGCTTAAAAAAGATAAATGAATTCAATTTCAACAAAAAGAGTACCTTTTAATAACACAATTTTAACAAAAAGTTAAGATTAAAAATTTTCAAATAAACTGTTTTTTCCTCCATGTAAAAAAAATCAATCACATAAAAAGAGGATTAGTTTTATTTTGTCAACTGCATTATTTCAAAATTGTGTAAAAAGAGGGATATGTGTATTTGAATATCAGATCATTTGAATTATTTTAACTTTAAATGAAAAAAATATATATTTTCACTTTGAAAGATAAAATGTAAAATTAGCTAAACTAAACTAAAACTCTGAAGGTTCTAACTTACATCATCTAGCTCCAGTGCTTAGCATCTCATTCACTTGGCTATTGCTATTCTGGGACTAGTAACTTCCAAAGACTTATCAGCTAAACACTAAATTTTCAGAGGCCCAATTTTTGAAAATGCTTGAAAAGTGAGCCCTATTATTTGGTCAATGAGCCGTTTGTGTTTAAGGCTTACCAAATTTTGTTTGAATCAGAGCCCCAAATGTCTGGCCATCCCTTTGTTAGCAATAGGAATCATTTTTGAGTAATTTTTTAATGTATAATTCTGAATAACACATTTGATCACAATGTTTAAATGGTATTTCACAGGTTCTGTTATGTCAAAATTTTTGTTTTAGTCTATTGAAAAAAAGATCAAAGTGTTATACTTGAAAAAGTCATCCCAAAAAATTCAATTTTTTGGGATGACTTTTTCAAGTATAACACTTTTTTTAAGATCTTTCTTATCTAATATAGATGGTAGATTGTATACAAGTGGGACAGAGCAATTCAACCTAAAAGATGTATTGCGTACCCCACATTCAGAAATCTGATCTTTTTTTTAAAAAAAATAGCACATTTCTAAAGGAAAACCAGGAGACATCAGTAGAGCTCAAGAAGGAAGAATCCAGTTGTAGAAGTCTACTTGACCAAAGGTCTGCATACACACAAATGAGGTGCTGAGGAGGAAGATAAACAAGAAGTGAACATAAACAATGAATTTTCTAGCTTTTACTCTGCTTTAGACCAGTAGTTAACTTCCATTACTTTGAATGACTGGAAATAGCCAGTCTTTGACAGCTTTGGAAAAACTATTGCAAGAAATGCTAGTTTAGTCCCAAAAAAAAAAAAAGGATAATAAACTCTCTGCTCAACAAACTCATGTTTAAAGGTCATATTAACAAAATATTAAATTTCTTCCATTGAGATATATTATTGCATTTTGCAAACCTGTTTTTTGCAGAGGAAATAGTCATCTAGAGACATTTCCTAATATACTCATGATAAATAAATAAATAAGAGAAAATAATATAATATAATTTTATCATTAGGTTTCACTTTTGGATCAACTGCAACTCCAGGATTTAGTTTTGGTAGTACTCCTGCTGCCACCACCACCACCTCAACATTTGGTTTTGGATCCATGACATCTACAAATACCGGAACATCTAGTAATGCTATGTTTGGAGGTATTGCAACTACCAGTTCTACGGGAGGATTTAATTTTGGAACACCATCCACATCATCTAATTTTAGTTTTGGTTCACTACCCGCCACAACAAGTGCACCAGCTACTGGATTTGGATTTGGTTCTCCAAATATTAGTACCAGTATAGGTACACAAGGTTTTACAACTGGTTTAGGAAATACATCCCAAGTGGGAAGCAATTTTCCAATGAACACTCCAAGAAGCATTTCATCACCATTTGGTGCCACTAGTGGTGGTTTTTCATTTGGAGGAACACCTTCAACTATGCCAAACACTGGTTTCACATTAGGGGTAGATACTACTAGCACCACATCAGGCACTGCCGTTATTCAACCATTTGGATTTGGAACACCGTCAACAGCAACCGTATCAGCTACTCCTACAACAACAACTAGCAGTTTTTCATTTTCTGGAATAGGTAATATATGGAAAAAATATATTTTATATTTAATAATAATTAATATTGAAATTAATGACCACATTTCAAGAATTAAATTTTTATATTAATTTGTACGTTATTTGTTTCCCTTGCATATATTATAATGGAAATCAGAAAGTCTTTAACTGATAGCATATCAATGTATAACTGATAGCATTGATATGAAAATTTTTATCTAAAGTAGATATTTTAGAGAGATTATTTTTTGGTTTACTCAGTTTATATTTTTAACAACAAACTTTATTATTATAATGTAATTTGTTTTATACTATAATAAATTATTTATTTATTGTTGTGTGTTAAATATCTATCAAAGAAATGCAAAAAGTCCAAGATTTGTTTTAAATTGATGATAATATAATTTTTAATTAATATATAGCATAATTACTATATACAATCAAACCTTCCATAATGATGACCTCCAAACGGACTCCATTTTTCTGGAATGACCATTTCTTTTTGAAGTGCATATAAAATAATCTTAGATAAATAACCATTTTATGTTTTCCCATTGGCTGTCGTTTAGAGCAGTGATTCTCAATCCGTGGAACACGGGTGCTACGTGAAGCCACTTCAAGTGTTCCGCGAAAAAACAAATATACAATTAAAAATTGTTGCATAAGAAAAATCAATACAATGTAAAATAATTTTTCTATGGGAATGTAATTAGCAAACACCATGTGTCGTCATCCACTAGACCCAAGTGCGCTTGATTTCAAAAAGGTTTGCCACCCTGCTTTAAAGCTGATGTATTGTAAGTGTTCCGCAGAAAACAAATGTGAAAGTTTAGTGTTTTGTGGAAAACAATGTGCAAGTTTAGTGTTCTCTAACTTCAAAAAGATTGAGAACTACTGGTTTAGAGGTTTGACTCTATAGTCAAACCTCTGTTTTTGAACCTAATTTGTTCCTAAAAGTTGCTTGAAAACCAATTTGTTCTAAAACTGAAATAAATTTTTCATAAGAAACAATACAAAATGGATAAATCTGTTTCTGACCTCCAAAACAAAGCCTTTTATTCATTTATTTTTTAAATATTTTTTTAGCTGTATATCATGCATAAAAATGTCTACAAATGTAATATAATATTATCTATATTTATATATCTTTTATATGTATATAGATAAAATAATACAAAGAACCACAAATGAAATAGATAAAATTAATGAAATCCAAGAAATTTTTAAAATGTATTACTAATTGAGGAAAAGTTATGGAAATACATAAAGTTGATGTCATGAAAATTATGATTTTGTGTTTGTGTGGCCACTAAATTTTGGTGTTTTGATCAAGTATTGTTTTAGACTAAATGAAATTCTTGAACACATAAGATTTAGTTTCTTGAAATTGTACTATATTTAGTAGTTAAAACATATTCATAATTGTTTTATTTTAAAGCTCCATCCTTTGGTACTCCTGCCACAAGTGTATCTGCAAATAGTATTTTTGGAACTCCAAGTACACTTCAGTTAACAACTAATCAGACAGGTATTTCATATTCAAGCTTTATGAAAAATTATAGAATATTAATTTAATTTTTTCTTATTATTTAATACATAAATATAGAAAGAATAGGATGTGATCTTCAATAATGATACCACTAGTTAAATCTTTAGGAGAATCAAAATTTGCTCATACAGAAAACAATTGATAGTAGATAGTTGTTAAGGTTTTCCAATTTAGACAGATATATTCATCTATTTTATTGTAAATTTATTTTGAGAACTAAAATATTCTGTCATAGAATTAAAATGTTAAAACTTGCTTACTTTTAAGGCAATATTAAACTATTGTTGTTAATATTAGAGAACTGTTTACATTTTATTTACAGTCTTTGGATTTGGATCACCTCAAACAACTCAGTCGTCTGAAGCCAAACAAAAATCTGTATCATTTGACCTTTCGGCATCTTCCCAATCTACATTAGGTAATTATTATTATTATTTTTACAGAAATATACATAAATTGTTTTATATAATTCTGTAAAATATTAATTTAAAATATTTTGACTGCACACAAAATTAGTTTAATGTTCACAGATAATAAAGAATTCAATTATTAACTTTTGAACTTTAAAAAATTTCATTAAAAATTGTACTAAAAAATGATTTTTATGACAAATTATAATGATTTATACTATTATTTTATGTTTTTGCAGTATTAAATTTTTTAAAAAGTGGCAATTTCTGATGGAAACAGTAGTGACAATGTTTGTAATACCAATTATTTTAAAGCCTACTTCACATAGGCTGTAAAATAACTGGTAGGTGTGTGAAATTTAGTTTGAATTTCCTACTAGTCTGAAGTAGACACCATGAAAGTTTGTTTTATTAGGGCAATTTTTAATGAACTTTTTGAAGTTCGAAAAAGAGAGGACTGAAAAGTAATTTTTCAACCATTACCATTTTATATTCTACAGTAATTCATTTTTAATCTAAATGTGAACATTTGATGTTGAATTATTGTGAAAAAATAGTTTGAACAATTGATTCATATCAGTAAATTGTATTCCTATTTGTTTTGATATTTCTTTATGCAAATTGAATAAGCAGATGGTATGTTAGTTTATATATTTCCATGAAATTATATATATTAAATGAAATATCAAAAATAAAACCTTGTCATAATGTTAGAGTAACCAAATGTTAATATCCATAAAAAAATAGAAATTAAAAATAGATTTAAATTTGTATCCTTGTATTAATAGGTTTTAATTAAATCAATGTACAATTGTTTGAAATTTAATCTTTGTAAATACTTGGATCTCTGGAATATTTTTTGGTGATTTTTAATTATGACAACTATTTGAAACCAGTATTATAATACAAATGCTATATTGATATGTACAAAAAAATGTATTCTATAACAGTTATAAATTACATATTTATCATATTTTACTAATATAGATTTTATATCAACAGCTCAAGGAAGTGGTTTTATTGCCATATCAACCCCAAATACCGATACTCAGAGTCAGCCAAAAATTACAGGTTTTGCTCCGATGACCACAACTTCTACTACAGGATTCTTCTCTGTGCCATCATCTTCAACAGCTGCGTCGACTACAGGTCAATTTTCAATTTTTTGTATAAACAAATTTAAAATGTTTAACAAAAAATATATATTTCTGTAAATGTAGGATTTACATTTGGGGTTGTTCCAGCAACAGCAGTAACAACAACAATTACGACAGCAACAGTATTACCATCTTTGCAACAACAGCAGCAACAGCAAAAGAGTACAGAGTCAGTTGTTGCTGCTGCAAGTAGTGCTGCTGCTGCCGCAACAAATACTGGTAAATATTTTCTACGTTTTAGTTTTTATATCTTTTGTCTATAATATAATTAATAAGTTTTATGTTAGTTTCTTTAGGTAGCTCTGCTTTTAATATGGGTGGAGCATCCATGTTTAGCATGCCAGCATCAAGTGCAACAACAGCAACAGCAGCAGTATCACCATTTTCAATTACACCTATGACATCTGCAACACAGTTTGCAACTACAACAGTATCTTCATTTCCAACAACACTGTCATTTTCAACAGCAACTGCAACTGCAACCACAACTCCATCATTATTTTCTTCTGTAATAGTTTCAGCTCCTCCTGCTTCTTTACCTCTAACTACTACTACTTTACCTCTAACAACACCCGTATCTTCAATGACATTTGTAACATCAACAGCTACAGTTCCTACAGCAACAACAATGCCGTCTACAATGTTTTCTATACCTACTATTACTAGTACAGCAACTACCACCACCGCTACATCACTTAGTTTGTTTCCTGCTGTTCAAAAAATATCACGTATTACATCAACACCTGGATTGACTTTCAGTGGGATAACCTCTACTTCAGCAGCTATTCCTCAAACAACTGTTGCTTCATTGACAACTGCAACAACAGTGTAAGTTTTCAAAAAATAAAATTTACATATAATAAAAAATAGATTATATATATATAATCTATTTTATCTATTTTTTAAAATTATTATTTTAAAAAAATTGTAACAATTGTAACTTTATTAAAATTGTAACAACGGGGCTTTCTATTTAAAGTACTTCATCTACAGTCACACAAACTCCAGTAATGAATTTTAGACAATTAGAAGAAGCAATCAACAAATGGAACCTAGAATTGGAAGAACAAGAACGTATATTTTTAAATCAAGCAACAGAAGTCAATGCTTGGGATTGTCTCCTTATTTCAAATGGAGAAAAGGTATTTTTAATTATCTTGATTGTATATACTTTTTGCAAAAATATTAATGCCAAGCATTTGGAGCATTTATATGATAAAAAAAAATTTTATATAAATGAAATAAAATTTTTTCTTGTTAAGACCATAGCAATTGACTTATTCTGAAATATTAAATCTAGAAAAGTGAATTTTACATGTATTAATACCATTAAATCTGTGAGAAGTAGAACTTCCTTTTGTTGGAAACTTATGAGATCTGAAAAATTGCAATTTTCTAGGAATTGTTACCAAATTTTTCTACAAAATATTTTAATGTAGAATATGTGAGATGTGAACTGAAAGTCGTGTGTTATATCTCTTTTATTAATTTATAATAGAGGAATTGTAAACAAGTTTTGATTTTAAAAAAACCTGACAAAAACATTATGAATGAAATCAAGTCCATTAATATTTATTTTTCTTATACAATAAACCTGTGTAAATTAGAATCAAATGGGTATCAAATAATTTTTTCTGGTGTATCAGGCTTCTATTTTGAACAGGCTTTAGTAATTTTTTTTTAAATCTATAAACTACACCAGATAAATGTCACACAATAAGTTCAATGTTTATAATAAAATTTTTAATATTAAATTATTAAATTATTAAAAATTATAATTATTAATTTAGATAAGAGATGGTGTCTAATGCCTACCTCTATACCAAATTCATTTGTATTTATTATTTAATTATAGCCATATAATAGCCCTATTATTTAGGCGTTTGTTGGTTTATTAATATATCATCGGGCTTTGAGATGTATTATATTTATAAACAAACTCACTTTCATATACATAAAAACATCTTATGACTAGGTTTAATCCAAAGCAATTCCATCTAAAGATGGGTTCAAATGCCAGGTTTGAGAACTATTGCAAAGTTCTCATTTCCTAGAACTTGTTCTAGATATACTTCTCAGATTGATCCTTACGAGCCCACGTGACAGCAAACAGGACAATTCAAGTATCAAAAACACATTTTGCTCTAATGTTTGAAATTCTAATCACATAACAGTAATAGAGATCAAATTATTCTGTGATCTGGCTACTGTAGGAATTTTAATAATCTAATTACTTGTTAATAATTACAGAGATTGAAGTTAATATCTTAATAATCTTGTTTGTTCTAGATAGCTACTAGCTACTCAATACAAGGTAAATTGATGTTTACCTTATGTTTGTTGCTTGTTCTCAAGAATTGAACGAGTTTCTAGAATTAAGTTCTCAATTTTCAAAAATTCACTTCTGTCCCTCACTAATTCAAAGACTAGTATTAGTCCTCTTGTCCCTATATGACTTTCATTTCTATGAATACAATTTGTCATGCCTCTGCAACGACTGTTATAGCTGGAGGTTGATTTTACTTAATTTTTCATTACTAGTATAAAAATGATTTACTGATATAATTGTATGTCTAAACAGAAATTTTCATGATAAATAGAGTTTAAAATGTAAAATTTTAACCATTTAAATGACTAATTTCAGATTACATCATTATATGAAGCTGTTGAATATGTTAAAGTAAATCAACAAAGATTAGATCACGAATTAGATTTCATAGTGGCACAACAGAGAGAATTAGAAGAGATTTTAACACCTTTAGAGAAGAGTGTGGAAGGATTGCCAAATCTTTCAGTGCAGCAGCATGCTGATTTAGAAAGGGAACACACGTAAGTTGTAAAATTTAACAAGAGGATATGATATTTTTATTCAAAATATCATAATTTATTAGTAATATACAAATACTAAAATCTTTAAATGGATATATATTATAAAAATTAGAGTTTAAGGGCAAGTATGAGAAAAAACTAAAGTTTTTATACCGATTGTAATTTTTGAATTGTAGATATCACTTGGCAGAAAACATTGACACGCAATTGAAACGAATGGCCGAAGACATCAAAGAAATTATTGAACATATTAATTCGAGAAATAATAACAAAGACGAAAATGATCCAGTAAGTATTATGTTACAAAATTTTATAAATTGATTTTTTAACTAATAATTGTGAAAATTTGCAGATCCACCAGATTGCAAAAATTTTGAATAGCCACATGGATGCTTTGCAATGGATTGAACAGAATACAGGTAAGAAAATTTCAGCTTTACTCTTTTCTTTATTTGAAATAAAATAAATAAATTATTCAAAATTTACAGTTGTTGTCCAAAGAAAATTGGAAGATGTTTCAAAAATGATTGAGGTTAAAAAAAGTGACAAAGATAAAAGCATCATAGCTGGTTATAGAAAATAATTGCTTTTTGTTATTGAAAAAGTATTACTTACATTAATAAAGAATTGTTAGCTGCTAAGATTTGTATATTATTTTACAAAGAAAATTTTAAACGAATAAAAAAATATTTGTTAGACAATGACATTATTATCTCAATTCTTGAATTTAGTAAATAGCCCATCCAATTACAAAAGATGTAAATAAAACAATAAAATGTGTACAATTGATTCAACTCTCTCGTACATTAGTTCTTTTGCAGTTGCAAAAATTGGTTTGAATAGGAGTTAGCAAAGCAAAGCAGATCTCATCCCTTTACTCTAAGGCAGTGATTCTCAAACTTTTTCAATCCACCGCCCCCCGTGTGAGAAAGGATTGGAAATATTCTTAGGAAAACTTTTCTGTGAATCTCGCACATTGTGCCCTTACCGTACATTGTTCTTGACATCTGGAAACCATTAAATGCAATGTTTCCTCTTATCCGTTTGACAGAGGAAAGGGAACTTTTACCTTTGATCACTGTTCAGTACCCTGCCTCCAGCGCCCTCTAGATTAACTCACCGCCCACTTTGAGAAACGCTGCTCTAAGGTCTAGCAAATGGGACCCACCCAGATTTGTACTTTTATCTGGTATGATGTTCTGCAGTGGCAATGCACTTCTTACACCATCTGTTTATCAAATATTGCTGCCTTTATTTTTATTGAGAATTGTATAATTGAAACAGAAATTTACTAAAATTTAAATTTTAATAAAAGTTTATTTTACATAAATTACACAATGTTTTTATTAAAATAAATTTCTGCACAGTGGACAGGTAGAATTATTGCTTGTGCTAAACCATTTGTACTGAAAAATAACAAACAAAAATTAGAAAAGAAATATGATTAAAAAAAATTATAATCGACAAGTGATTTACCAGACAGGCAGAATGAAACTTCTTCTTGCAAGTTCGACAGGATAACCTCGGAAGTTGACAGGTGGAACCGTGGACGACGTAAAAACATATCATGCATTCTTCTACGCCTTCGAACCGCTTGTCCACATTACGTTTCCAGAGAGCCAAACCTTCTAATATTGATCCATTCTATCAAAAAATACATATTTTTTTTATCAAGCAAATGCAATGAAGGTCAGTTTGGATTTAACAAAATTTTCATGATGATGCTTTTAATACTTTGCAATTTTCAAAATTTTCTTAAAATTTTACTGTGAAATTATTATTCAAATAATAAAATACAAAATGATCTAATTTTATATTGTAGCATGGAACCTAAGATACTGATGTGAAATCAGTTATTTATCATGCTGCATTAATGTTTAGTGACAATTTTATACTTTTTCATATAATTACTTTAACTGTATTATTTTTTTTAAATTGAACTTTTGATGTTGCCTAGCAACGATTGTAATTACATTTGTACATTTTGATAGACATGTCAGTGCTTGCACTTGAATTCTGAAATAACCCATTACAAGCAATAATAGAGAGGTTGAGGTGCAAGTACAAACATTAAACTTGTATGACAAGCAGAAGTACACATTTGACATTTTAAGTCCAAGTAAAGACCTAGTGAACATTGCGCATTGCGTCATGGGAAATTTGTTGAAAAAAAATACATTTAACATTAATTTGAGGGTTACCAGCAAAGGTAAATAAACAAACTGTTTAGAAATATATATATGATGTTTAATAACACTAAATAATTATTTTTAATTAGCATTGTCTCTTACTGTACGATAGGACTACCTCATACTTTTGTCGAGGGAAGTAGTGGCTTATGTAAATTCAAAAGCAGCTCGAAAAATCAATTTTTAGAAAATTTACGAACGTATTACACTATTGATGGTAGAAGATGCTGTGGAAGAACAAACCTACCTTAAGATACATATATTTGTCTTCATAATAGCTTAAATTCTATAGGCACATCACTTGCTAAAAAATTGAGTAATTAAATAATTTCTAGATTAAAATCGTCTGTTTCTTTATTTAAGCATTTATGAATAATATTGTAATCATTATTTTAATAAAATATAGCATAATTTTAACCACAAACACAAAAACATGAAGTTTAAGCCGATCGTCTACTCACCATTATTGACCATATAGAATTGCCAGATGGCAGTGCTCTTCTGTCTGCCGTTCATGTTTTGGGCTGAATACATGTACCTCAACCTCTCTATTAAATTGTGTGTCAAACTGTAATCTGCTTAAAGAAGCACATGGTAGTGGTCATGAATCAACAGAGGTGCATTTCTATTGAAAAAGGTTAGCAAAAAATACACAAATGATTTTTAATAGCTGATCTTTTTAAAAACTCGGAAATTGTCTAAAGTAACTTTTTTGATGAAGTTGACATTTTGGAAACTTTTCATGGTGACTTAAACACATTTGCTATGCAGATCAAATAGACTTGTTTCCATGTTGATGAGGTGAAAATGTTGTCACCAAGGCAAAAAAAACTGTCAAATCCAAGGAGAAGATTAAAAACAAAGCTACAGAACATTTGTAGTGTTTTCTGTGTATGACATTACATTGATTAACAAGAAATCTTCTGTTTTTGTATTACTATGTCATAGTTTCATTGTTGACAAGCAAAAAGCTGGATACAAATGTCCAACATATTACTAGATATCTTATTAGAATAGTGCATTTTACCAAATATTTACTGTAGTTCCACGGCTACTTTCTCACCAAACCTCACTTCTTCAGACTTACATGGTACACTTTTGCTGAAGACATTAAAGTGGTACAAATATTCTTGCTGCAGAAGGTGCTTATTTTGAAGATGGTCTTCCGTAAATACTTTTAATATACCCGGTATTGTCAATTTAGTGAAAATTTGGTTTATTTTTGACTACCATGTATAAATAAAAATATTTGTTTAATATGAGCTAAAATTAGAGAACTTTACAAGTCTCATTATAATATTTCTAGTATTTTATTATTATTTTTTTTAATCTAGCAACAAGTTTTATAATAGCCAGAAAAGTTACACAAGTTATTTTTTAAACAAAATTATGTGTGGCTCCATCTTTTATGAGATTTTGTTATAAAAAATTATTATTATTATAAAATGGCAAAAAGCTTAATTTTGAGGGTAGAGACAAGTTTTATAAAAATAAAACTATATGCTAAAACAAGTAAATTCTTCATTAAGTCCAACTCCACTCAAGATATGAAAGGTTGAGCATGGTGACATCATAAATGCCCCTTATACATAAGCTACTATGCCAAATTTTGTTTTCGTGTCATTACCCCATCTTGAGATATTAAACGAAAAAGACACCAATGCATATCCAAAAAAGATTTGCAAAAAACTTTGACAGTCAAATTTGACACAATTCCAAAATACATAACAGCCAGGAAAGTGATATTACTAAAAATTATAGTTATAATTAATGAAAGTGACGATACCTGATGAGTTAGAAAAGTTGTCAGTTGCAACATCCAGTTTCTCCATTGAGTCTGGGCTACTCCAACTCTTCGTCCACTTTCAACTATAACTGGGCCAAGTGGATGATTAGGAGGAAGCTGAATCAATAACTCAATTGTTACTTCCTCAATAGTATAAGTGGCAACCACTTCTCGAGCTGTTGGTCGAGCCTTAACCTAATTAAAGAATTGACAGAATTAATTGGTAAGTTTTCTTTAATACAAATAAAATAAAATAATGCTACTAACCACCATATTTGAAATTTTTTTATCGTTTTCATGAACTGATTGAATTTCTTTAGCACAAATTAAACTGCTGACAAAACTGGAAGTGAATCTATAAGAATATGTTAGATTATAAATTTACTGAAAAGTATTTTATAGCAAAGTTTAGAAACAATGTACAAGTATTAATAGTTATAGTTCACCTGTTAACAATTTCAGCTGTTCTTTTTTCTTGATTGGTCCACCACTGTCTCACTAATGCTGGTAGCTTTTGTAAGGCACTTGAATAAACATAACAGGCCAAATGTTGCAATTCCAAAGATGTATCACTAGCTGAATAAATGTAACATATATTGTTATATAAAATAAAAAGTAAGTTATGATAAAATATTAATTAACTTACCATTTATCAGCATTAATGGTTTTTCTGTAAACATTGTTTTATTGGGTAATTTTGATTTTCCAGATTCATTAGAAGATAAACTTGGGTTGTGGGGCATTAAACAAAACAAACTATTCAACAATGTTTGTAATAAACCAGAGTCACGTAAATAACTGGCATATTTTGATCGATCCTATAAATTTTCAGTTGATTAATACATGGTAAATTCTTCTATACCATTATAGTCTTTAAAAAAAATTACCTCTGAAGAAGCAGCAGAAAAGAATTCCAGTAACTGAATCCAACATAACAGATGTGCTCTACCATAAGTGTAAGCATCTGTATAAGGTTCTAAAATACAACAGTCTCCAATACGGAAATCCGACAGCATTGTTTCTACTACAGGACCAGTTTCTTGAAGATTTTTAATAAAATTATCTGGGATAGATCTTCAATAAAACAAAGATAATTTTTTGATTGTTAACAGAAAAAATATAAATTAAATATTTGATTTACCTGTTATCTTCATCTGATTTTTCTTTTGTTGATAATATACTTGCTAGTTTTGGCATTATCCTACAAATATTAATTTTAAACTTTTATAATATATATATATGTATATTTATATATATATATAATGCTATTTACTTATATATATAAGTAAATAGCATTATTATTAATAAAAGTCTTACTTCATTAGCAAAAAGTGAGTTCCCAACTGTACTGATCGTACTCCTGATGTTAATAAAGGCATCAGATGATCTAATATTAAAGATACTTTTTCTGATTCTTCAATTTCCTCATTAGTTTCAACTAAAGAAACTTTACAATTAATCACATATTTCAGAGGGATATCCTGTAGTACTCTTGTTAAATTTTCTGTTATTATTTCTTCTCCAATATTCAAGTCAACAGCTTTCATATTTTCTATTTAAAAAAAAAAAAAAAAAATTAAAATGAATAGCAATGAATTATTTTCAGTAAAATCAATCTGTAGATAAAGTCCCTTGCCTGCTATTTTTATATACAATGGAAGACACACATTATAACATTCCTCAGTGTAAAGATCATTCCATTCTATCAATAAATTTGCTGGATATTTACTTGTATCTTTTGCATCCTGAAGACACTTCATAAAATCAGAGATGGAAGTAAAGAGATTGAATGTTTGAATATAAAAGCGTAATATTGATGGTGAGTGATCATAAGAGAGATAAGTTCGATTACAAGTCTACAAATAGCAAAATAATTTGTTAAATACTTTCAATTTTTTTTTTATAGTTTAGATACTAAATTAAAAAATTACCTCAATCCAACCAACAAGAGAACAGAGAGTGAAGTCCCAATGTTTAACTTCAAAAATGGAGGGAGATATTATTATAATTTTCTCAAGAAGAGACATCGTATTAGATACGAAATCAACATTTCCTTCATCTTGTTCTGATAAATTACTGAAAATAAATATACAACAGATTTTTGAATTTTAGATATAATAAGATAAAGAGAACAAAAAGGGCTCGTTACCTTATCTGGTATCTTATCTTATTTAAGATTAAATTTTAAAGTAGGTTCTTAATATACTTTAGTTTGATCATTAATTTTTTCATATTAACAGAAGTTTTATCAAGATTTTGATTCAAGAAATAAAAATAGTTATTTAAAAAGAATTTTAATTTCTAAAATAGAAATAACTAATAAAAAGATATTTAATTATCATAATTACATATGTTTTCATTCTTAATTATATCTTAATTGTTAAAATGTAAATACCAAGTATATAGTAAAATAATATATTTTCACAGAATGACCGGCATGCCGGTCTATACAGGGGACAATGAAATCAGATATTTCTGTATAGTAAAAAACCAGCATGCTGGTTTATCTTGGGGAATGCTGGAACACCAGTTTAAGTGAGGTTATAGACCCCTTCTAGAAGATGCATTAAAAAAATGAACAAGTTACATTACATAAAAAAAAATAAAAGAGTTTTTATTCTAAAACTGTGAAATTGTCAGCATTACATCAAAAACTACAGTTATATGTTAAATTTCTTCATTTTGTCTTCCTTCTAACAATGTAAAAAACTCATGGGATGATGAAAGTACTTTTTTCACATTTATTTTATTGTAATTTGATTTAGAAATGCAAAATAGACACCCACAATTGCCACAAATAATTGGGCTATATTTTGAAAAAAAGATACTAATGTATTAACCATTGACGGTTAATACATTAGTGCCTTAAGTGGACACAAGTGTGTCCCCAGTCGGCACCATATTAACCGTTGATGGTTATACATTAGGCTTATATATACTGGAAGAGGAGATTGGACCAAATGTCTGGGTAGCATAACTGGCAACACATCTGCATGGTAAGCGGGAGTTGCAGGTTCAAGTCCCATTTTGGGCCAATTCTTTTCTTCCAGTTTATTCTAAATTAATTAATTAAATAATATAATTATTAATTTTAATATGAGATGGTGCCTAATGCCTCCCTCTAGTGCCAAATTTATTTGTAACTCGTTATTTCCAAAATATAGCCTGATTATTTACGGAAATTGTGGGTGTCTATTTGCTATGAATAGGGTTTCGGTTGATGTTTATATTTGTATAAAAATGCAAAAATAAGCATACTAAATTTCAGAAACTAGTAGTAAATTATCTTGACTTACAAAACAGATGTTAATCAGTGTATATGAAATTTGAGAGGAAGGTGTTAACATTTAGTTAACAACTAATTTTGTTACATCTGATAAACTGTGACTAAAAAATAAAATTAAACTGGCATGCTGGTTATTCTGCAAAAATAATGGTATATTATAATTTGTCTTACAAAGCTGTATCAGAATTCTACATCTTGGTTGTAATAACATTTACTTAATAACTTATACACCTAAAATAATAATAATATATGTTTAAAAATATTTTACTCATTAGAATAGATATTCTACAGCATTTTTTGTAAAACAGAAAAAGGATATTTTGAATAAGAATTACCTTGATTAAGTAACTATAGCCAAAATAATATATATATAATAAAAATGAAATAATGATTGCAAACTTTTAAAATAAACAGTCTGATATCTGTTTAAGTTTAAAAAATATGAACTGATTTAAGCTGATACTTAATTAAATTACATGCAACTCATTTAATTTCCAATTATATATCATAAACAGTAAAAAATTTAATAACTTATATTATTATTACCTGTATGTTAAATAATGATTGACTTCTAATTCTTTCAGACCAAGAAAATATTCCAATATTGTTTCCATGTGATCTTGAATGTCTTCAGAACTCAATATACATTCAACTTCTAAGCAGCATACAAGAATTCCTAACAGACTATTTCCACCTGTAATAAAATACATTGCATGATGCATATAGTAAAATAATTTTTGTTCTAAACAGAATCTAAATTAAATGAAGAAAGTAACAAATATCAAATAGGATATTGTACAAACAGTACAGAAGCTAAGTACAACATTTCAAAAATATGATATAAATATTTCAAGCACTCAATAAGAATACACAAGATGAATTAATTGAATATCATATAATTACATCTGAATGATAATACTTTGAAAAATCTTTTGTAAATTGTTTATGTGCAATAATCATATTTAAAGCAGTTTCAGTTATTATCCACATCTTTAATAATAGAAATTAGACTTTTTTTACATTAAAGCAATTTTATTAAAAAAGACATTTTAATAGTAAAATATAAAAAGAAAATTAGTTATGCTGAAGCTATTATTTGGCTAAAAGTAAATCTTAAGAACAATAAAGAATACTTGCAGAATTTCATCAGATGGCAATTTTATGAAAATTAATTTGAAAACAAAGTCTGTCCCAAATTGGTAACCACTATTTATTCACTTCTTCTGTTCCAGAATACAAACATTTGATGACCTGACATTTCTTTTTAGGCTGCTTGGCTGTCAAGTTTACAATTGAAACTTTTGCAAAGACTTGTCACTAGGGGGAAGCTGCAAAAATCTACATTTACCAGTGCATTTTCCTCAGTAGATATAAGGCTCAAAAATCCTTGAATGGTAAGGATGGAAAGAAAAACAAAGATGTCTGTAAGATCTGCCTGTTCCAATTTTAAATGGATATTTTTCTGTTTTGTTTAAAGGAATGTTTTTAAACTTGATGACCAAGCAGCCTAAAAAGATAGGTCAAGTTGTCAAATGTTTGTATTCTGGAACACAGGAAGTGAATAAATGGTGGTTACCAACTTGGGACAGACTACATCTTCAAATTAATTTAAACTAGTTAAGTAACGCTGCATCAGCGTGTAGTCAGAACGAAGCTGCTCGCACCTTTATTTTCTAGATTATGAGGGAAAAAAGAAACAAAGAATCATTTGTTCTCAACAATATATTTGATTTCTATCGGATCATTTAAAGGTACAAATATAAGGTCAGAATAAGCCATTAATTAATTGCTATGCCAACGTCTCACGAAATTCTGACTATCACTACGGGTCTTGGACTTACAGAGTGACTCATAGTGATCTTTATTGTAACTCTTTAAAAATATTGAGTCAGTTATTTTTTTACTCGACTCAATGTAACATAGGTAAGACCGATAGCTATCTCTTTTTTCCCTATATCGATTTTTGTAAGACTTAATCCCTGTGATTTATATATGGTCATCAAGTATGCTAAGGTAAGGGAAAACTATCTACGAGATCACAATATACTGCCATCGTTCGAAGAGCGTGTTATGGGGATTATTGGAAACAGTTTACCATAGATGAAAGGTCCACGATAGCTATCGAATTCCACTAAAATAAACAGAGAAAGAGCTGGAGGGCGAACATTAGGAGCATATATAATGTAGTGTATAGTTCCTAGTGAACCATTGACGAGACCTCCTTGCACCCATAAGTTGACTCTCGGCATAATTCTGGCATTAACTGAGAGATACAAATACTTGGCGAGACCAAGAGCTGAGTCATCTTTGGACAAAGGCAGGGCAATATCTGGAGTGTTTTCCGATGCTATATAAGCAAGAGGGCATCCAGTTGACTGCAAGTAGTCTTCGTTGCTTTGTTTAGCTTGCTCATTTGTTGGATATAGCTCTACTGCCGTTTGGAACTGATCAAGTTCATCTCTGGATAAACAGGCTTGATTTCTTGTCGTCAGAATGATCAGATCTGTATCAGAGAAATCACTCGAAGCTAGATGTAAGACATCTGTGAAGGAACTATCTGTGCTATTTTGTCTATGAGAATTACTGTTCAATGAACTTCTCAAAAGAATCAAATGCAAATGTAATGCAATGTCCCAACAGGGTCCCTACCTTGTTGGTATATTACATTGTAAAAAACACTCGAGGAGAGAGGAGTATCTTTAACAGGAGGAAGCTGACGAAAATCACCAAACAAATAGATAAAGAATCCACCAAACGGCTCATCTTTCTCGGGGTTTATCTCCCTTAATCTTCTCTCGATCATGTAAAGCATTCTTGCACCAATCATTTACATTTCATTGGTGATGAAGAATTTGAGTGACTTCATGTCAATCTGGAATCTCTGTGCAGCTTCTTCATTTAGAGATCGAAATTTCGTACTAACGATAGGAAGACGAAGGAGAGAATGGATCGTAAAGCCATCAATATTGATCACTGCTGCTCCATGTTATAGAATAATAAGTTAAAAAAAGAAAACTTTTTTAAACTTATTATTCTATAAAGATTCTTTATATTTGTTGTGTATCTAGTTAGCGATAACATTTACCTTTCAAAAGTACTGTTTTAATGCTTGTCATATTTTCCGACCACTAGATGACGCTTCTACACATGCGTGCAGGAAGCAACTAACACTTGACTCCATGCATTCCTTGTCAACATTATAACTCTAGAATGAGTTGTCCGATCTCAATGAAATTTTTTAGGATGACTCACCATCACTCAAGGATGAACTGATTAAAATTTCAACTCTCAAAAATGATCCATACTGAAGAAAAACCCCTATCTCCAGTTCTACAAAAACAGATCATTTTTGAGAGTTGAAATTTTAATCAGTTCATCCTTGAGTGATGGTGAGTCGTCCAAGAAAATTTCATCAATATCGGACAACTCATTCCAGTTATTTTGTTGACAAGGAATGCACAAAGTCAAGTATTAGTCGTCACTACGTTCCGACAATAAAGAATACATTGAGATTTTTAATTTAAAAAGTTTTTATACATGTATTTTACAACTAGCACTTTACACTTTTTCTAGTTGCACTCAAGATATTAATTAAATTGTTTTTAAAGTTTAATACAGATTAATAAATCTCATTAAAAACATAATAGATTTCATGACTATAACTGACAACTACGAAAATGTAATACTTACAAAAAAACTTATGAAAAGAATAATAAAATTTAAAAAGCTTTAATACAAGGTGATAAAATGAAAAGATTATTTGTGAGGAGTAGGCTTGTCAATGTTGGCAAGGAATTTCAAATGTTACCTTTTGAGTTAGTTAAACATAAATATTCAAGTATAAATGTTTCTCATGATGTGTAGCAGGACACTAACAAGCATGGATGGTTTATGGCATTGAAAAATTTCTCTACAAGCAACTTTCCATTTGATCATCCAGTATATATTTTAATAATAATCATTTCTATAACAGATAAAGTAGATTTTATAGACTAAAATAAAACATAAAATATAATGCAAAAGCAATTGCATGCCCAAGATAATAAACTGTTCTATTTAAAATTATGTAAAATAAAGATTCAAATAATAAATATTTTCAAATAAACTATAATATGTTAAAATAATATTGAAAATACTAACCTTCAACTGAAAATAAATCTTCAGAACATAACATTAAATTTGTAACTCTAATAATAATTTCCTTTAAGTTTTCTGTGTCTAAATATGGTATCACTGTTTTTAATGTTTGTAGATGAAATATATTTTCACTAAGAAAAAAGAAAAATACAATTACTTGAGAATTAAAAGCATTAATACTTTTATATTCATTAGTATTTCATTAATGCAAATACTCACAGCTCTAACTGATTAGACAATTCTACTATAAACTTTTTTATAGGTTTTCTTTGTTCTAATGATATTGTTGATGCAAATGTGCAAGACCAAAGTTCTCCATTATTAAGTGACCTGGAAATGAATTTTTGAAATATATATAATAATTTTATATGAATGAATTACATCATAAAATATTTATATAAATAAAAGTTGTAACTACTGTTTGTGTAATTTTTGACAAACTACTAAATTAGTAACACTTACATGTTGCTTAATGTATTTATTAATGAAAGATAAGATGCATTATCCAATTTAGAAAGCAAAAATGATAAATTATTATTTAACTTTTGATAAATATGTAACTTTTCTTTAGCATCAACTACCTGAAAAGATAACTTTATAAGTTTTAAATGAAAAAAATAAGCAAATAATTTTCATAAAATTTCTTACATATTTTGTAGTTTTATAATCATATCTGGCATAGGTACAATATGTGAGAGCCATTGCAATGTTAGGGAGTTGTTTCAATATTACAGCTTGACTTCTTTCTTCAAAAATATAATTATTGGCATCATCTTTTTCATTCTCCCAGAGACATATCAGGCTATATAAAATTTCTGATACAAAAAGTGTTACCAGGCAATGCTGAGGTATAGCATTAGATGGGCAAATTGCTGTAGAAGCTGCTGTTAATTTGTCACTTAAGACTGGAAAAGCTGTAAACTTTAAAATAATTTCCAATAAATTTTAAAAAAATCATTTATTTATGAAAAATTTATATGTAAATACCTGAGAATTTAGTGTATTTTGAAGTGTTTCCCACTCCTCTTCTGTAGGAAAGATATTAGTCAGGAGCAAAGATATATTATGATAAAATGTTTTCTCACTTTCTTCATGCAGCACCTTATACATTGTAGTTAACAGCTTAAATGTAGAAACAAATAACTTTTCTTCACTGAAATTTTTTTAAAATAAAGTTTTTCAAATATAAAACACAATATATATTAATTTTAAATTATCAAATATAAACATTTGATAATTTAATTTGATAAAATACTTAATTTATATGATAGTTTTGTAATATTATCAGTTAAATTTAATAGTTGTATTTATATTATTTTAATCAGAAATTTATATTATGTGACTGAAAATGAAAAAATCTTTAATAATGAAATATGTACCAACATAGACAAAGACATTAGCCTGTATCATACAAAACTGATTAAAATGAAAAAACTAACTAAATCATAAGAAATCTTACAATATATGTCTCTACAGTCTTCAAATAGCATTCTTCCCAAATAAGTTTACATTGTATTTGGCATGGTATAAAAATATTAAAATCTAATACAGTAGAGAACATTACTACTTAATATTTAATTAAAAGTATGAACATAAAACATATTATATTCATTCATGTTAAATTTATATTTTTAAATAAATATTCAGATTAAAAATTAAATACAAAAGATATTCAATAAGAAAAAGTTAAACTTAGTTAAACTTCAAAAATGATTAACACACTTTGCAAATTAGACACATTCTTTTAAATTGTATTGAGCTTTATAAAAGGAATTAATGTAAACCTAGTAATTAAAATGCGTTTTATCACAAAAATCTTAATAATCTGAAAATTATCTAATATTTAAGAAAGAAAATTAAAAATTTCAATTTTATATTTAAAATAATTATAAAAATAATAAATTAATGCAAATAGCCAATTTTTTTTTTAACTATGGTAATCAGTATTGAATTTGAAAATAATTATACAATCCACAATAAGATAGACATCACTAAATTATGATAAATGTGGATATATAATAAATTTATAAACTATTAATTCAACATAATGACTCAACTACCTTTTTATACAAGTTGACTGATTCAATAGCTGATGATGAATCTTATTACCAACTTTATAAAAGAAACCATTCTCTTGAAATAATTCTTCTTTTTCTTCAAGTAGATGTTTAACACCAAGCTGCCAGCTCTGAAACAACTTTTCAGAAATTGGTTCTGTAAAAAAAGTAGAATGTTTGAATATAAAAAAGAATACTAAATAGTTATTAATGATAAATTTCATAATTTAGATATAATTCAATAAATTTGTATTGTTGATTTTTATAATTTATGTTCTATTAGAATTAAATATATTGATGGTTAAAAGGCTATTTCTCTATCTTTTGTTGGCCATGTTAGTGAAGTATTATATAGTTCAAATTGCTTCCAGGAACAGAAACTGAAATTGTGGGGAATCAGAATTTGATTTGCAATGGCTTATTTAAAGATAATTTAACAATTAGGTTTAAAGAAAAAAAAAAAAATTCTACTACAATTAAAGGCTTAAATAATTTTCATATAACAATACACAAATATTTGTTAAAAATATATTAAAAATAAATTTTATTAATTTATAAACTAAAATATATTTTAGTTTATTGTCTAAGTGTCTCCTAGTTTAACAATTAAAATGATAAATTAAAAAAATCAAAAAATTTATTAAGAAATTGGAATTTAGATTAATTGCTTGTCTTAATTGATGGCACCATCTAGTTAAACAATAAAAATTTTATATCATTTATACAAAGTTTTTCAAATTTGTTTTTAAGTTCTGCATGTCATTTATATTTCTGTTAAAAGATTATGTAAAGTCCTGTAGTTGTTGAGATCTTAACACCTCTCCCCTAAACTTTACAGAAGAATGTAAGTATAATACTTTATTGAATTGCTTATATCCTGTAGAAATTCTGAATGACTTCAAACTTTTGCATCAACTTACTGTCAGAGAGAATATACACATACCATCTGATTTGAGTCCTAAGATCAGGATCAAATCCACCATTGAATTAATTGTTCACATTGATCTTTTTCATAGCTCATAGTCTCTAATTTCATCTACAAAACGGCATAGAGATCAATCAAGGCATGGGGGAAGAATATTCAAAACCAATCAGAATGTGAGATCAAGACCCAATTTATAAAAACTCTTCTTCCTGAATGTGGAGCTTGCTTTCATTTGTTTCTATCTGACCCACTGTGCCCTTCTGAATTACTTCTGTATTCTTCAAATTATTATTTCTACTGATCTTTTCATTTGTTCTACAGAGATGTGTATGTGCTTCTTCTACAGTCCTTCCCTCAGCTTGGTGGACATCATAGATTATAGATTTTACCTCTCTTCTCAGTGACTATACCCCAGACTCTTCTCTGTGCAGACTGATTATGTACACACATAAACCAGTTTATTTGTGAACTCTGGTGACAGACTGTGAATTCTGCAGGTAGTGTAAGGAACATCGCTTCTCAATAAATGAATTTTACAATACAAATTTTACTTTCCTTTATCCTGAGTTTACAAACCCACATTTATGACCTCCATTCAGTTACACCTTTCGATCTCAAATTCAAAATTTAGTTTCTTTGCTTTGATATCTGAATTTAAATGTCATGACCTCACATTATATCAGTCTATAATTTTTATAATCGACGTACAGTACTATAAAATTCAGAAGTATTCAAAAGTAGATTTCCTTTTGAATACTTCTGAATTTTATAATACTGTAGTAATAATAATAATAATAATAATAATAAATTTTTTTGTAGTTATGCCTTTATTTTGGTCTAACATAGCACAGGCACCAGTATAGGAAACATTCCACAAACACAATAATAATAATATGTTAATTTCAAATACTTGCAAAATATTTTATTTTATTAAATCTTAGAAACTTATAAATATGTTATATTTAATTTTGAAAAAAAATATTAAGTTTAAAATTATAATTTAATTTTATCTCAGTTTATAAAATTTTGTTATTTGAATCAAATTTTGGGAAAGAAACAGTTAAAACTGCTACATAAAAGTAAGATTTGTATATCTCTAAGAGAATTGGTTGATGTTTGACTAAACAGAACATAATCCTTTTTACATAAGTATTTTAGCATAGTATCTAAAACACTATAAAAGGTATGTTTCATAAATTTTTTTGTCAATCAATTTATTTTTCACATTCTTATTCTTGATAAGAAATAAATAAAATAGCTTATTAGGAAATTTGAATTTTATTAAAATTATTTATTGGAAAATTTTATTGGATTTCTGATGGTTCTTATGCAAATATAAAACTTTTTCAGAATCTCTGGTTTTACAGATGAGTTGTCATTTCAAATTTTTAAATTTTTTAAAAATGTTTTTTTGAAAATATTAAAATGTGTAGTTTGAAATCTTATATATAAAATTCTCGTGTCACAATGTTAGTTACCTTACTCCTCCGAAACGGCTTTACCGATTTTTACCAAATTTTGTATGCATACTCAGTAGGTCTGAGAATCGGCTACTATCTATTTTTCATACCCCTACACCATTTCCCCCTCCCAAAAATATATTTATATATAAATTAAGGCTTTTATGTCCAACAGATGGCGCTACCTTCCGACGACCTAAGTTTGCTTTTCTGTGAGGCATTCTGCTTTTCTGTGAGAATGGACTGAAGCAGATCATTTTCTATCTTCTATCTATATAAATAAAAAATATAACGTTCATTTGTTCCTACCGATTCCTTTGAAATCTTGACACAACGTTGCATTCGAATACGCACGTGTTTTTATATAATAAACATGTCGATACATGTCTACACAGTAAGGCTTAATCCCGTCCATCTTCCCCACTGGGGGAGATGGACGGGATTAAGCCTTACCGTGAAGAACTCGGCTTCTATTATACTATTTTACATGCGGTTTTTTGCGTTTTTAATTGCGTTTTAATAGGTTACGTCAACAGAATATACACTAAAAAGGAATTTTTCGATATTCCCCAGCGGGAAAAGTGACGGGGTTAAGGCTTACTGTGAAGAACTCGGCTTTTATTATACTATTTTAGATGCAATTTTGATTGCGTTTTAATAGGGTACATCAACAGAATGTACACTAAGAAGGGATTTTTTGAAATTCCCCCACGGGGGAAGTGTTATACATTTATAATAGATACATTTTGAGCCACAGCAATGCGTGGCCGGGTCAGCTAGTTATAGAATAAATATTACCCACTTGACAGTGTATCAAAACTAGATTTAAAATTTATTTTACCTGAGGAATCTAAATCACAGCTAAGAAGGAAGAGAGACAATAGCAACTCTTCTGCAGCATTTAATTGCCAACATCCCTACAATAAATTATCATAAAATTATCATTTTAAACCTTTTAAAATATTTATTATCTAAATAAAAATAAAAAAAGTACCTTAAAACTGGAAAAAAGTCTAACCATCAGATCACACACAAATTCAACAACATCTGTTTTCTTTGTTTCTTGGTTATTTTTACTATTTATTAGGCATTGATGAAATATTTCTAGAATTCTACTCATATATTCAATCCCTATGATTGGTTCTATAAAAATAAAAAGTTTTTAATCAAATTCATAATTTTAGTTTATTTTCAATTCTAATATTATACTTACCAAACTGTTCAGTTGTTGTTAGACAAATATGAAGTACATTCCAAATTGAATCTAGAACATCTGGTTCTTTTACAACATTACCAAGTGTTGACTGACACAATTCTTCAGCATGCATCACTATGATTTCACCAATATTTGAACTATGAAGCCACTTTTTCAAAAATTTGAAGGTATCAAATTTTGTAAATGTCATCAAACATTCTAGCATAATTGGATTTTTTGACTGAAATTATTTAGAATTAAAAAAATAAACATTATATGACAATAAAAATGATTCTATTATATACAATTCATAATAGAATAACTTAGAATATACCTTTATGAAATCATTTAAAATATCTTCAGCTGCTTCATAGTCAATACAGGAACATATAGCCATAACAATATTTACAAGACAGTATATATATTGTTTTTTATCTGAACTAATATTGTCAATTGACATTACCCATGGATTAACAACTTTATAAAAATATTCATTCGCAGCATTGTTATTGTCAATAGATATATCTTTTGATGATTGCAGTAACATAGAAAATAGTTCTTGAGAAGCAGCTATACTCATAACTTCACACAATAATTTAAGATAAACGATATTATGACTCGCTTCAAATTTTGCCATAACTGTTGCACACAATTTCTGTGTAGGCATTATGATATGATGATTGGCAGCTATAAAATCAGGCTGTTTAACAGGTAAATTATCATTACAAAAATTGTTATTTTCTGTTTCAATAGATTTTTCATCAAAAATTTCTTCTTTTCTTAAAAAATTAACTTTCTTTTTAACTTTCCACTTTCTAATCTTTTTTGAACAATGTAAACAATAAAAAAATTCTGCTAAATGTGACAGTTCCTTATCCTGATTTGGTGATTCATTATCCAGTAAACTCTTGCACATAATAAAGAAGTTATCCCAGAACAATGTTAAAATGTCTTCAAAGTTTTCTTTCAAAGGATTATTATTACAGTTTTGACATTGGATGTAATCTAATAAATCTTTTAATTTAACATAAAAACAAGAGGAAGCTAAGTAAGATTTTTCTTCAACAATAGATGTTTCTAATAAAGAAAGAAGCTGTAAATGAAAAATAATAATATTAAATACCACTAATTAAATTTTTCATTTGTAAGTCTAAAAAGCAGTTTTACAACAAGCAATATTTTTCATTAAAGAATATTTAATATGTAAAAATTATACAGAATATACAAAACAGAATATAAAACAATTAAAATAAAGTTTGTAAAAGGGCATTTACAACATCTTCAATTGAAGTTGAAAATCTAAAGGGTCTAAATGCTGAAACAAATGAAAAGTTGAGATTTTTATGAAAATGTAATGCCAAGCTCAATAATATCTATGAAGGTCTAAGAGGCACCTCCACCCTACCACTGCAAACACAGTTAAAACAAACATTTAAGTCAGGGATCTTCAACCTCCCACAGCCTTTGGATTTTTTCTAGTTTATAATATTCTTAAAGGAACCCTACATTTTAACAACAATAACAATTTAAGTGTTTATTTGTACGTATTTAAGTGTTATAACGTATTTAAGTGTTTAACAATTTAGTGTTTTCAAACTTTGATTATTTACTCATGTAAAAGAAATGTTTAGGTGGAACTTATCACAAAAAACCATGGGGTGGACTACCCACAGAAATAGTCACAGACCATTCTTTGAGAAACACTAAACAATGGTTTTAGGGTGGGATGATGGTTTGGGGTGGATCTTCAGGGTATGGGGGTAAGGGATAACTCAGGAAATCATCTCTTATATTTATTATATAAAAAAATAAAAATAAATTTGTTTTGAATATTACATTAATTATAAAAAAAAAATTAAAATAAAATATATTATTCTTAGATTTGACCTTCGACCAAACTAAATATTATCCATTTTAAACAACTGCTAGGCACATTGTAACAGGGTTTAGAAAGTTAAAAAAAAAAAAAAAATACAAAATAAAACTTTATATGAAACATGTAAATACAAAACAAATTATTACACACAAACATAAGGGCAAAATAATAAAAAAATACACAGTAATGAAAATAAAATTTAATACAAAAAAAATCATTAATGACTAGGCTTTTTTTTTTATTGCAAAGCATATTTATATCTGGAGTAATGGTTGAGATGGAAAATCTGACTCCAATCCAAATGATTGATCTTGAGAGCTGCACTATCCAGACCAGGGCTTCTTAAACTATGGGTCACAACCCCACTTGGGTTGCTTAGCAAAATCTTGGGGTTGCGAGATTTTAATGCAAAATATTGAAAATAATTTTTGTAACTATAATAAATACAATTTTACAACTTTTTGTGCAATTTTTAATTTTATATTTTTGTATGTTTTTAAATAAATTCTAAAACTATATTTTTTCAAATGTATGTATATTGTTACCTAATCAATAAATCATCACAAAATGTTTATATATCTTTACTAGCTGACCCGGCCACACGTTGTTGTGGCTCAAAATGTATCTATTATAAATGTATAACACTTCCCCCATGGGGGAATTTCAAAAAATCCCTTCTTAGTGTACATTCTCTTGACGTACCCTATTAAAACGCAATCAAAAACGCATCTAAAATAGTATAATAAAAGCCGAGTTCTTCACAGTAAGCCTTAATCCCGTCATTTTTCCCGCTGGGGAATATCGAAAAATCCCTTTTTAGTGTATATTCTGTTGATGCAATTAAAAACGCAAAAAACCGCATGTAAAATAGTATAATAGAAGCCGAGTTCTTCACGGTAAGCCTTAATCCCGCCATCTCCCCCCAGTATGGAGAATTTCGACATATATATTATATAAAAACACGTGCGTATTCGAATGCAACGTTGTGTCAAAATTTCAAAGGAATCGGTAGGAACAAACAAACGTTATATTTTATTTATATAGACAGATAGAAAATGATCTGCTTCAGTCCATTCTCACAGAAAAGCAGAATGCCTCACAGAAAAGCAAACTTAGGTCGTCGGAAGTTAGCGCCATCTGTTGGACATAAAAGCCTTAATTTATATATAAATATATTTTTGAAAGGGGGGAAATGGTGTAGGGGTATGAAAAATAGATAGTAGCCGATTCTCAGACCTACCGAGTATGCATACAAAATTTGGTAAAAATCGGAAAAGCCGTTTCGGAGGAGTACGGTAACAAAAATTGTGACAGGAGAATTATATATATAAGATTTTATATGTTTGGGAGGATCGCGAAAAAAATCACAATCATAAATGGGGTCGTAAATAAAAAAAGTTTAAGAAGCCCTGATCTAGACTATTTCTCAAGTTTCTATAAAAAATTTTTGTTCATTTCTTTTTTCCTCTAATAATTAAATTATTTTATGTTTTTCTATTTTAGTGAGTTCAGGGACAATTCGGGAACTTCACACTTGTATTCCTATGATGTCAAAATTGGGATTTTTAAAACTTATAGAATTTAAATAAAATAAAATAAATTCAGAAATAAACATCAAACGAAATTACAATTACACGTTAATAAAATATAGAAGTTCAGTGCATAAAATCTTAATTACAAATCTCTTTCTTTTGCAACATAACTATAAAAACTGTTTTGGTGTTGTTTCATACAAAAGATATCAAATTTATTTTAATTTTTTTAAATTTACCAGCTTTTTAAATTTATAATTAATTATAAGCAAGTTAACATTGGTTAAACTATCAGATTACCTAGTTGACTTTCAAAACTATAACTACAGTGTATCTATTACAGGTATTATCCCTAAATTTGCCAAAATCAGTGATATTTGTTACGCAACGTCATTTCTGTTAAACTAATTATTAAACTATGTATCGAAGTTGCGGAAATTAATGGGAGAGGGGGAAAAATATGCTTGCAGTACAGTACTTTCAAGAAAAATAACAACAAATGTAAAAAGCTACAAGTCGGCGCAGCATTTTACCATAAATGTTGGGTAGCTATTTATAATTTTTTATGTTGTGCAGTAATGTTTTAAACGTGAAAAACAATTAAACTACAGATTTTTACTGATCTATTTAGCTATTTTCAAGTGAACATTCTAATAAATTATGATTTCAAGTTTTAAAAGTTTGTAAACTAATTTTTAATTAGTTATTTTTTATTCTAATGAACAAATTCAACTTTTTATAATTGCTGAATTATTAAAATTAAAAATTAAACACTATTACATAAAAGTAGTTTATCCTGTTATTAATCCACAATTGTAAAATTATATGGCTTCAGAACAGTGAAAAAAGCCATTCTGGACTCAAAACAAATTCTGGTATATTTTCTTATTAAAGATTGCAGCATTAATTCTTGCTGCCTGCAGATGGCTACGCTTGGTCAGCCATATTCAGCAAATGAAATCAACGAGCCAGCTAAGGAGACAAATTCCCTGACTTTTTGACAATTTTCGACAAATTCTCTGACTTTTTCCAAACACTAATGAAAATCCCTGACTTTCCAGGTGCATAGGAACCCTGCAAGAATCACTTTGCATACTCCATGGGATATGCATACCCTCAACCTTGGAGACCACTGGCTTACAGTAATTAGTAGTATTTACATAAATAAAATATAAAAATAAATAAATTTCTAACTTTAAAATGTATACCTGATTCAGAATAACTTGATGTCTTAATTCTTTATCTTCAGAAGCTTGATATTTACTGAGAACATGCTGAATACATTCCATAAAAGCCTGAATTATGGAATTTAATTCACTAGAAGAATTTTGAACTTTCTCTAAATTTAAGCTGAAAATATTTTACATTTGATAGTTACATAATAATAATTATTTTTTCTTCATAGAAATATTTCTACAATATTTTTCTTTATTAAATAAAAAAAATTTGAATTTTATAAATATTTGTAAATATTTTATTCAAATATATTTTATCAAATAATATATACATTTAACCATAAATAAAAAATGCCTTTAATCACCATAATATTTTTGTGTAATTACAGTAGAGTCCCGCTAGTCCAAACACCACTAATTTGAACGTCCACCTACTCTGAACATATTTCAGTCGGTGGAGAGGAAATTTTTAGCTCGCAAAATATTCATTTTTTGTATTTTCCAGTTGAATTTAAATGTTATTAATGGTACAAACAGATTTAGAATTCCACAACAAACAAAAAATTGTATTTTATTGCAGTACTGTATTAAAACTGTACAAAATTAATAAATCAAAAATAAATAAATTACAAAATTAAATAAAAAATAAATTGTCAAACACTGACATGGCCTATTAAAACAACAGATCTATACTGTACTTACACACAAAAACAAACAAAAGTCATTGATGGCGTTGGATCTATATAAACCAGACCTGTTTTACTGCTTACTTCTGCATTATTTCAATTATTCGGTTAATCTGAACAAGGCTCGGTCCCAATTAGTTCGGACTAGTGGGACTCTACTGTACTAATCAAATATTAAGTTGAACAAAATATATGATGTATTATTCAACTCAGAATTATTCCATTTTCCTTATATTAATGCTTTTTAATTTAAATTAAAAAACAGAATTCATTTTTTGATAATTGATAATGATGATACTACATAAAATGCAAATTCAGGAAGAATAAACAAAAAATAATTTAATACTATATTTATTCTAACTTGTTTTATTTGTTTTTGTATATGAAGTTAAGGTTCGAAAACGTTTGTAACTAATTGGTTTAGAGTGACACGCACCGGTAAAAGGCTTTTAGACATGTGAAACTGTACTGTTCTCTGGTGTTGATATTCTACATCTTTCGAGTAATTTCAAATTATTGAAAGTTTTGTCACATTACACTTAGATTATTCTTGTAACATGTAAAACTTCCATATTTCCCATCACAAATTTAATTAAATATGGATAACACAAATCATCTAGAAATTGTTGATTTACATTACATCATCACATATATATATTACATACATACATTACATTATCTAATCACATTATCACAAAGTTATGACATTAGTAGATTCAATAAAAAAAAAATATTTTAAAAAATTTTAAAGAAATGCTTTTACTTCAAAAAAATGCACTAAAAATTAACAAATAATTTTTCAACTTTTACAGTACTTTTGGTATTATGCAATGAAAAATAAGTCTGGGGCACTCATGGGAAGCCCATAAAAATTTGTAGATTGTGTAACTAAAAATATTTCTAAATATGAATCCCCACACTTTCATTTTTCATTGTATCATGCCAAAAAATACTCTGAAAGCCGGAAAAAAAATGATTTTATTTTTACAAAAAAATTTTACCATCTGACGGAACTTCAAAAATTTTTTTTTTTACTTTTTAGTGTATTTATGTGAATAAAAAGGATTTCTTTAAAAAATTTAAAATATTTTTTATTTTCTACTCTTTTAGTTTAATACATGTAACACTGAATTACTGAAATTCTTCTTGGTTTAACAGTAAATTTCTCTGTGAGGTTTTGCTCATTTTTTTGCTAAAATTGTTTGCAAACTAAAAAAATCATCAGAAACATATGTAAAGTTTCAACTAAATCAGAAATTGTAAAGTTGGTGAAAATTGAGTTACAATATTTTATCTATATAGACTAAAAAATACTGTATGTTAATAAAAAGCATATAATAAAAACAGCATAGCACATGTAACTTACTACATGGGCAATCCAAAAAGTAACTTATGTTTTAGCCATTAGGGGCTTGGGGTTAAACTTGAGCCACCATTTTGGTGTCAGAGCATTTCCTCACTCATTATGCATTCATCTGTGTTAGCAGGTGGTTTCTGTTGCTTCTGCTTCATCCATTGTGAATTTTTAAAATGTGTACTGCAATTGAAAATCCCACAAGTTGTGAAGTGTAGTCAGTGATTAAGTTTTTGTTGGCAAAAAGTGACAAACCAATTGAAATTCATCAGCAACTTTGTGAGGTGTACGGAAACAATGTAATGAGTGAAGGTGTAGAGAGTGGTGCATTACGTTTAAAAATGGCTGTAAAGTACTATTTTTAGTATCTTAGGAAACCGACACTAACTGCGGTCGGTAAAACTTCCGTTAACCTAACGGGTACTTTACGCGGATTCGAGATTAGTTTGCCAGGCCTGGGCTTTTAAGCGTGCACCAAAAAATTTAGTAATAATAACGATAAATATCAAGTCAAAGCAAAAAGTTCAAATATATTTAATTAGTAACTAGAATTTACTACGTACAAATGTCTATAATCCAACAAAATTTATTAACGAAAATCAACAAGTCAACCCGACAATAAACTCAGCTACTTAGCTTAACTTAATATTAATTCCCCTTTGAAAATTCAACAAATCAAATACTTAGAAACTATGAACAAAATCTCTTACGAATTACATGTCTATCCGTCACCTCACTATACGAAGAACCTATTTCCTCAATCCTTTCGATATCGTCAAATCGTCAATCGAATTCCTCTTTAACACCTTGGATCGTCCAATTATCAATCTGGACTTCTATCAGAAAACACTTCGCTTTCGAATTCACCTCGCTCTCGAAATCACCTCGATTTGGAATTCACCTCTCCCTTCTTCGGTTAACGTATGGGTTTTATACTGTGAGGTGACGTCACACTTCAGCTGGGTTACTCCCCTTATTTACATACTTAATGTTAACAAACTAAGTTTCCTTCTGGCAACTTTAATTTTCCGACAAAAGCTTATAAACCATTTACAAAGTATTTATCATAATTTTCAGGGATGTTAAGATGGTTTAATGAGGATTTCTTTACTAGTGAGTGTGGGGACTCCCCCCTCCACTTTTTTTTCTGTGGACCGTTTACTTCCGCTGGGCAGCACAAGTGTGCGAGATTTTTCCTACGGCGCTTAATTTTTTTTTGTGAGTTGTTTTTATCTTCTTTTTTTCGTTACTAATAAGAGAGTGGTGGGGAACCTTCGTCCTAAATAAACATAAGCCCCAAACAAAATATAATAAAACGAAAAAATAATAATAAAATAAAAATAACGCTCGGACTCAGTTCCTTACATGGCTGCACTAATGTTCATGATGAAAAGCAAAATGGCTGACTGGGTATTTTGACTGGTGAACTGGTGATGGAGATCAATGGAAAGATTAATGACAACTGCTGCTTAACAATTAAAAGCTCTCGTTTGAATTTCCACAAATTTCACAGAGCTTGTTGCAAGAGGTTGTAACACACAAACCAGACTACCATAAGTTTTGTGCCAGATGGATACTGAAAATCTTGTCAGATGACCACATAAAACAGCACATGGCAGCATTGTTGATATTTCTGGAAGCCTATCACAGAGATGGTGACTCGCTTCTTGATCTTGTCGTAACTGTGGACAAGACTGCGATAAAACATGCAAACTGTGAGACAAAAAACTAGTCTACTACAAAACTATAGAATGGAGACACACACAAGTTCTTCCACAAAGCCTAGGAAATGTTTTCAAACATTGTCAAGAAGAAAGATCATGGCAACTGTTTTTTGAGACAAGAAGGGTGTGCTTCCAATGGATTTCCTCAAACATGGTTCAATAATAAACTCTGAGAGATATTGGGATTGTGAAATGTTAAAAAAGTTAAGAGCGATTCAAAACAAACATTGGGGAAAATTGAGTTCCAAGATTTTGTTTTTTCATGACAATGTCACCTGCACACAGCCAATCACACTCAACAGCTCTTGGATGGTTTTGGATGGAAGATCTTTGATCATCCGCCATACAGTCCAGATCTTGTGCTGAGCGACTACTATTTGTTTCTAAACACAAAGTTGTGGCTCGCAATGCAGCACTTTGATGATGACGCAGAACTGCAGGCAGATGTGATTGAGTCGTTGAAGTCTCAAACAACAAAATTCCATGACGATGGAATTAATAAGCTGGTGCACCGTTATGATGTGTCTCAATTTGAATGACGAATATGATGAAAAATAGTTTAAAAGTGTAGATTTTAAATGTATATAATAAAAAATGTTTCCTTTCACTTGGGTTTTTTTTATTCTAGAACATAAGTTACTTTCTGGATTGTCTTTGTAATTAACACATTTCCTGATTTCACATAAAAAAAACTTCTTTAAAATTCAAAATAGTGAAAAAACCTTAATTTATTAAATCTCTCAAATCAATCATTTTATTGAAATCTTCGTATAGTCTTATGTATTTTTTACAAAAGACACACGAAATATTTTACATATTGTCATTTTACGAAAGATCATAAAATTATGTCTTAAATTATGCAAATTCACTTTAAACTTATACACTTATACTAGTCTTTTGCTAATTTAAATAAATTTTTGAATACAATTATCAGATTTAAAATCTATGATAGTTAATGAATAAAATTTTAATACTGAATAAATATAAAATACTCAATGCATATAACTATTATAATGTATGAATACACTTGAATGTATTAAAAGTTTAATTTAGTAAACATAAAAACTTACCTCTCTCTAATATTACCAAAAAAATTTTGATAAAATGTGATCTTATCTTCAATTATATTTTCTGGAATCTTACTCAATAATGGTAAAAGCTTTGGAAATAATGTAACAGCAGTTCCTTGTCCACCACTTTTTAAAATTGTCCAAAGTTGAGGAAAAAATGCTTTCTTTACATTAACATATTGCCAACAATCCTATAACAAATATATATTAAAATTAAATTATTCAAAAGAAAGCTTTGTATATTATTATTAAAAAGAATATTTCTGTAAAATTACAGAATAATGTTTTTAAAAATCAATGTTTATTTTAATACATTTTTCATTATTGTGTGATATTTATGCAAACTAATCTAACTTGACTTTTTCACCGCTTCAAAAACCTAGGTCTTCCTATACACACTAGTGAGGGATTCTTTTGTTTTTGCAATAATTTGAAATTATTGCAAAACCAAAAGAATCCCTCACTAGTGTGTATAGGAAGACCTAGGTTTTTGAAGAAGTGAAAAATGAATGAAAACATTCTCTTAAACGTGAGTAAATACAGTACATTTCTTTGACATAATTTAAATAAAACTTTCATACAAACTTACCTCGAAAATATTTAATACATACAATACAGAATCCCATGTTAAGAATGTAAGCAAAGGATCATTTTGAGCCAAACATCCAAGAGTCAATGGACACAACTTAGAGGCATAAGGTTTGATACAACAAAGCATTTTTTCACAAAGAGTTAAAATTAGATTATACCAAGAAATTTGAACCTGTCAAAAAAATTGAACTTAGAAAATTTGACTCAATTTGTAGCCTGTAATTTTCCATTATAGAATAAATGCTTCATTATTATTATTATTATTATTATGCAATTTATTAAATATTAATAAATTAATAACTACAGAGAATTTTTGATTTAAATAAAATTTCTAACATAATAAGATATGTTTAAATTAAAAATCTTTCTCAAATCTCTTCATTCTTGATCCTACTTTGAAATTCAAAAATTTAGATATAAAATATATTAATTAGTAATAATTTAAAATTGTAACAACTTTTAAAAATTTTATTTTGATTCACATTAAATTTTAAATTAAAAATTACAAGTAAGTTAAAACCAGTTATATATTCAAAAGTTTGAATTTAAAAATATTAGGAATGAAAATTTTTGAATAAAAATTTTTAAATTTCATAATCATAATTTAAACAATATAATTTTAAAATATTTTTCTGGTAGATTAATAAATAGGAATGAATTTAAATATGTTATAAGCAGCAGCATATATAAATAACTTGAATAATTATATTGAGATTGGTCATAATGCAGAAGTGGGATTAATTATGTAACACAGTCAGTGAGTATGCAAGTATTCATTATGATGCATTACAAGGAAATGGAGAGCATTTACAAAAAACATTATGTAATGCTAAGATCTTAACCCTTGGGTAAGAGAATGATTTGTTTTTGTTTTTGTTTCTGAGGTGTTGCATAGAAAACTGTTTATTTTTTTTCGATAGTACCAAAAAACAGTTTATGTCACTGCTTTGTATATTATATACGTAATTAATAAAATAATGTAACATTCAGTGTTTTGTATAATTACTTAGAGCAATTAAAGGGGTTGATCAAGGTCACTCGGTGCAGTAAACCCTTATATAAGATAACCTTTGTAGTTATATAAATCAAATACTATAATATAACAAACATTCAAATCAAAACCATATAACCTCATTTACATATATAGATAATCAAACAGGAGAATAAAAAAATTGAATTTTATTTAAAATTAACTTACCATCAATTCTTTATGTCTTGCAAATTTCCAAAATTTTGTTTCAATTAATATTTTATCAATTGAATCTTGAATTCTCTTGTAATGATTTGGTGAAATATTTAAAATGAATAACCCTAAGCCTTCAAATGAACATTTTAAAATACGATGATATTTATTCTGAATATCTTCTGTCAAATTTGTGCTATATTCATAATATAATTACAAATTATTTATTTTTTCCAGTAAATTTACATGCTTTAATAATATACAGGTATCCCTTGTATAACACAGTAGATATATTCCAAAAAAGTGTAGTGTTATGCAAATCCATGCTATACAAAACAAGGGACTAATGCGAAACATAGGATTACATTCCAGAAGTTAGTAAAAGTATACTATTCTTTTCCACTACTAAGAGAAATATGTTTATTAAAGTAATTGATAATTTATTTCCAATAAATAATTTATTAACAATTACAATTAAAAGCACTGTATTACGCATTAATATTAATTTTAAACAAGGGCATTTTTTTACAAAGTATTATCGTCATCTCAGTTTTTTTGTTGATCCTGATGAGAAGTATCAGCAACATTTTCATATTTTTTATTTTTATCATAAAAAATTTGTATGGATGACAAAATAAAAATATGTTATTAATTGAAAATTTGTAATAGCAGGTTGCATTTGTTCAGTTGAGTATTGAATGACTTTTTTCCAGAATTTGTGTTCAAATACCAAATTGTTCCAAGTACCTAAATACTATCATATTTTTTGTTTGTCATTTTATGAATGCTTACCTACAGTTTAAAAAAAGTTTAATGGCACTTATCTAAAAATGTTTAAATAAACTTTACTAAATAAGATTAGTCTATAAAAACAAAACACAGTGGGTCATAAAAGCTAAAATCTGAAAGCAACAACAACACCTGGTTGATATGAAAGCTAGGACACAGAAGAAAAATATTGTCCTATCTGTTTTCATTAAAGTAAACCTGATGAAAAACACAAAATAATTTAAAAATTTCAATATTCTAAAATCTGTGGGCAAATTTGAAACAATACACATGATTACTTGAATAAAAAAAATTATCGGATAATAAAGTTTACACTTAATAATTGTGAAATTTTGTACGAAGGATTTCCAAAAGAGTGTTAGAGCAAAACCAGAAGTTGTATTTCCAATTTTCAAACCGTGTTAGAGCAAAACCATGTTGTAAAAGTACCAAGTTGTACAAGGGTTACTTGTATTTGTAATTACTTTATTATTAATTATTTTTAGTATTAGAAATAGTAACAATATAAAAGAATTTATAAATATACCATAGTAGCTAAAATGTACTATTTATAAATACAATTATTTAATAATTCATTTATCAAACTATTGATGAAACAAACATAATTTAAATTGTAAATGTTAATTAAGATATTGAAAACATTGATAATTATTAATTTTTTTTTATAAATGCTAATTTAACATTAAAAAACCAAAATATAATTGAGTAACTGAATCTGAGTATAACTATAACATATCAGAATATCATTTTTGAAAAAATGAAAATTCAGACTAGCAGTTTTTTTAATGTAATTTTAACAATTTTCAGTTTTTTATTTATAAATATACTAGTTGCATATGCCTGCATTGCTCAGGCTTTTGAGGGCTTTTAATGTGTTTCAGCATCATGATTGCCCAGTGCATTTTTTATGCACAGCAAGAAACATACTACATTAGATTGGATTACAATGGACATTAAATAGGTTGGGGTGGTTCAGTTTCATTACCTACTAAATTGCCAGACAATATTTCTGGACTTCTTTTTATGGGATGTATGCCAATGTGCTCAAACAGAATGTGTATGGCAATGTATCAACCACTCCAAAAAATATGAAGAGCAATATATCAGAAATGTTTGCAGAAACAGTGATGAAGAAACATTATGCCTACCAAATTCAATAGCAAAATCAATAATGCAATTTCCTTTTCCCTTTACAATTAAACCACCATTGTTTAGAACATTTTTGTCTCACATGTTTGTCTCTGGAATATTCTGGTGTCTGAACTTAAATGGTTCATCTTGTATAAGAGAAAAGAAAATATTAACCAATATTTGAAGAAACTTTATGCTATCAATTGATGAATGGTTAAAAATGATGATGTCTAACATGCAATACAGTAGAGCAGCAATTGTCAACCTTCTTAGTTCCACGACCCCCCAAATAGTAAATATAAATAAAATTAATATTTTGCGACCCTCCACCCAAAGGAATAACAACAGTAAGCCTTACTATTACTAATTGAATTTTGACTGTAATTATAAATGTAAATTTTTTAAAATATTATATAATCGCATTGCACTAATTTTATATATTAAGAAAATACAGACAGTATAAAAAATGTTATACAACTATTCCTATCATTTTATGTCACTGTATTTATAGTGATGGGTATAAACATGCATGTATGACGTGTACTGTACATACATGAGCAATTTACAAGTTCCAACTTGATGTGTACGTGCTCTTTGTAATTTGATCTCCTTCTATAATAATCGCTGTGAGAGCATGTTTAAATATGCATATGGATGCATTTGAACAAGTTGTGCTGTCACTACCATAAAAGAGGCACTGGCATTTGCACCACTTCAGTTAAGTTTTGAATGCAAAGCATGTGTCTGGTGCTTTTATTTTAGTATGCAGTCAACTGTGAAACTTAATTGTTTTTTTTTTTAATTTCTACTGCACAATGGATAAATTTGTGAAAAAACAAAGTGAGCCAGTGAATCAGAAATGATTTCATTATTGTTTCACGACCCCCCTTTAATATCACCATGATCTCCAGGTTGAGAAATGCTGCAGTAGTGATTATCCAAATACCAAACTAATTGAAAACAATGAAGTTTTGTTAATCAGACATTTTGGATAATCAAGTCAGGTTTTACCATTAGGTAAATCTAGATGAATGCCCAGGGGTGAAAAAGATTTTCCTTCAAGGATAGTTTTTAGATAATTATTGTGCATAATAATGTGATCTATCGGTTTAATTTAGCTATTCCTTATTTCCTGTATTAACTACTTTTGTTTGCCACTTTCTTTAAATCGTTTTTGTTTTCCATCCAGTACAGCTTGTTTTGTTTACTCTCCTCCATCTACTCCATTTCTGCTGCCTCCAGACAGGTCATATCTTGCTTTTCTAGTGTCCATCATTTATTTCTATACAGCAAAATGCTCCAGAGAAATCTTAGAAAATGTTTTCTTTGCTTCCGTACATAAGTGTTTTGACATTAGCAGATTTCTTTTGCATTGGAAAGCTTGTTTCATGAGTCCTATTCTTTTTTATTCCTCTTTAATGGTTTTCAAATTTCGAATCAACTTTGAATTTCCAAACTGTTAATCATCTAAGTTTATCTTTGGCTATTCTTTGATAATAATATCAACTAAACATCAAATTACCTCTACTTTTGATATAGATGCACTAATTAAAAAGTTTGCAAAAACTACTGCTCAGAAAACTCAAATATTCAAAATTATACCTACATAAATTACCAATGATAAACAAATTAAAAAGATGTGTAAAATTTGTTTTATATATTGATATTATTTTTTGTTCAATGAAGATGTACAAACATTTCCAAAGGAAAAAAAAACCTCAAATTTTCACTTGCCTAGATGTAGCAGCCAACCTCATACACAGCAAAGAATACCAAATTATTAGGTATAATCACAACTAAACTAAGGTACATGAGGTTATATTTTTAAGCATTTAATATTTTGAAATACAAAACAGTATTATCAATTTTCAATTATCAAATTTTCAATTGATAAATTTAGAAAATGATATGTAAATATTGACCACCAGTATACTAAATTTATTTCGAATTTATCTAATTGTTTTATATAGCTTCAGCAATAAATCCACACACAAAGCATAAAAAATACAAATTATTATATGATAGAAACAAGTAAAATGTAAACTTTGGTAAAACATTACATAGTACAGTAGAGCGTCGATAAGTAGAACGTCGGTAAGTGGAATGGCCGGAAAGTGGAACGATTTTCAGTCGGACTGTGTCGTGCTGAATCGAATGTTTTTGATACTAAATTTACTTCTAAAGTATAATTTTCATGTTTTTTATATTCTTTAATATATTTATTTTGTTTGTACAAAATGCAGAAATAATTTTTAACGATACGATAGCCTCGATGATTATTATAAAAATTTTCGTTAGTCTTAAAATCGACGAAAATTCAACACGAAGCGACACGCAACGGAGAAAAATTCAACAGGAAGCGATACGCAACGGAGAAAAATTTGAACATCGGACAGGTTAATGTATTTTTTCGTACAAAGTCAGAAACTGGAACAAATCATTAACTGGAAGGACCCCAGTCCCCAATTGGTTCCACTTATCGATGCTGTACTGTAACTCTTTTTACTGGTGATGGTTCAGATAATTTGATGGTTTGAATGATCAATGTTCAAATTACACTACTACATTTAAAAACTCAAGACAAAATTTTTGCAAGAAACTATAGTAAAATACTTACGAATTATCATTTAATTGCTGGAGACTTTGAGGTGTAAGGTTGAAAATATTATCTTGTATGTACTATAAATAAAATAATTTACATTATTATATATAATATTATTAAAAAAAATTTAATTATATTTTTTTTTACATACATTAAATATTTCATCTTTACAATACATTAATGCTTCTCCTTGTTTGCTTTCAGGAAATGCTTCATTAAAGGCAGATTTTGCAGCAGAAGCCGCAGGACTATAAGGATCTGCCTGGCAGATCAACCAAACTCCCATTATACTTCGAAGATGTGGTGCTAGATTTCGTCCAACTTTTTTAACTAATTGACTATGAGCTTCATGAGTAGCTTCCCTAATCCGTCGATCAAAATCCTAAAGAGATTCCATAACAAACCTTTTATCATACTCAAGAATATTTTATAAAATAATTAAGAATTTGATTTAATGAAAATCACATTTACTACATATTATGTAATTAAATTTATTATTATAAAATAATATTTTATTACTCTAAATACTATATATTCATTCTTTAACTGTTTTGATTAAACAAACTTTTACCATTGCTAGTTGATTATAAAGTCTTGGCCAATAAGGAAGAGCACCTTTTAACAGTTCTTCATTTTTAGTTTTACATAATTCACTAAACTCTTGAATTGCCTATAAATGGCAAAAAAAATTTAATTTTACTATTTAATTAAACGAAATTCATTCTTTTTTGTTTATTCAACATAATGAAGTATAATTTACATATTACACAAGGCATTCTTTACATTCTTTATTTCTTTTTTTACAAAGGAATAAAAGCTAACAGAAGAGTGGTATAGACCCAAAACATGTATCGACAATAAAAAAGAAATAAAGAATGTAAAGAATAACTTGTGTCATATGTAAATTACACTTCATTGTGTCGAATAAACAAACAAGAAGGAAGGCATGATTTCAAAAGTAAAGAAAAAATTCATTCTAACAATATAAAATTAATAACTACCTTTAGTTTAGTAACAGAATCTCTTTTAGTCATTTTTCGCATCACCATTCGAAAATCTCCATCAACAGCAGAGGAAATATCATCTTCACAAACTTGACTTGTTGCTGGTACATAGTTTAGAATATCAGATGTTAAACTAGAGAAACCAATAAAACCAGTGGTTCCTATACCAGAAGAGCAAAGTAATTCAGCACTTCTTCCACTACTTGAAGGCTATAAATGATAAAATTCAAATTTAAATAAATATGCCATTTTTAATTTAAAAATATCAATAATCAAATTTAATCAATAAACATCAATAATTAAAATAAAATGCTTTTGTAAATGTAAATTAATTTAAATATTAACATTTGTTTAATTATCAGAAAGTTTGAAGCATGATAAAATTTTCAATTTTATTAGTAGTTGAAGTTCTTTTAAATAAGAACATACAGCCATTCTTCATTTAACTACAGCTCTCCAGTGCAGGGAATCACTTTCTCAGTCTGAATATTGGGATTCCTCTTTAATAGTCTTAGTCTTGTTTATGTAGTTGTCAGTATTTACTACACAAAGCATTCACAATCTCCAAGACTATATATTTTGTTTATAAATTTGTATTTCATTGTGCATCCCATGATACAAGATATTGGCAAAAAGAAAAAACATGACTTCACCTGGAGGAAACACCAAGAATCAAAGGAAGAGCAACAGAGTTGGAAGCATAGCAGCACTTGGAAAAGGAAGAAGAGGCAAGAATAGAAATACAAAAGTAGTTCACTGTAAAGGGATCAGCATGTTCTCAAAACCGAATGCAGATATATTATAACTAGAGGGATGGATCTTATGGATCTGAATGTCGAATGCTTCACAAAAGTGGAATGTCAAATAAATGAATTTTTATGATGCTGTCATAAAATTCATGGAAAAAAAAAAAGAAAACTTACAAAGCAGATCACACTAACAAGATTCTTCTTGAAAACTATACCCAGGACTCCTACCCCTACAAGTACTTCCATTCTTTTCAGTCATCTCCTTACCTGAAACCTCCATGGCTACTGATAACTCTGATGACAATATTGACCATTGACAATATCTGGAACCATTACTACCTTTAAAGAATTTGATGAATAAAATATTAATCTGAATGACTTTTACCTTTCCAGTAGTTATGTATACAAAACAAGGGAAAGTATTGAAACTGTGTGAAATTTGACTCACACAGTTTTTTTGCAAATCTCCATGTTTGAGACCCCCTGAACTCAAAGTCAAATAATAAGGAAAAAATTGTGTGTGTGTGTTTGTTGGTGTCTATTTCATTTAATATCTCAGAATGGGTTAATAATATAAAAATGATTTTTTAAATAAAATCTCTTAACAGCCAAAGAAGTTATGCAACTTATTGCTGGATTTTTTTTAAATGAATAAACTTTAATTTTTTAGTACAACATTTTAATATTTTTGCTGATTGTATCTTTAAATTCTATAATATGTAAGGGATGCAAATTAAAATATTACCATTAAAGTTATCAAATTGAAGTTTCCTTTGGACCATTTCTTTATCAAGAATAAATAAAACAATTAAGCTCCTTATTGACCAATTTCTTAACAACTTAGTCACAGAAACAGAACTAGGTGTGAGTGCCTGTTCTGTTAACCTGAAAACCTATATACTTATTCTTGAACACCAACCGTGCTTTAAATGCAAACATTTCAGAGATGAAAAACTCCAAAAACTGGATGTGTTGGCATTTGTAAGTTCTATTGTACAGTACATATTTAGGACAAACGAATTGATGTAACCAAAACTCTCATTTAACATACTGTTTGTATTGGTAGTCAGATTTTCCTTGGATGCACATTATACCATATAAACAACTACTGAGACCTTAACACATCATTCAGCTCAACAGAATCTTCTGTATTTTTAAGTATAAGTTCATTTAATTTTATGAGTGCTTGCTTGGATTGCTTTAGAGAATTTCTAACCGATGGAGGAAAAACAAGTGATAAAGCAGTGCTTTAAAGTGAACAATAGGAGATGCTGATACTCCTTCCCAACGACAATTTGTCACAATAGAAAAATAAGACTGCCAATCCAAAGAAGGCTGTTGTATAGATTGCACCCTATGGAATTTTGGGACTTTGAATATACATCTTAAGTCAGGGGACCGAGACGAGTTCAACAATACCCTACTTTTGGACCAGAAACAAAAAATAAGAAAGTTATCATATTTATAATTTCTTGCCTTTCACAATGAATTCTATGCCATTTTAAAGTTTTCCACTAGGTGGCATTTGACTGTTCATGTTCCCGACAGACTCCTTCTGGAGGACCGCCCAGTGTTTAACATCACTAGTTATTGATTCACAATAGTTCTTGAACAAAAGAAAAAAAAAAAACGTGCACTGAACTACAAGTAGTGCCACCTAATGAAAAACTCTAAAATGGCATAGAATGTATTGTGAAAGGCAAGAAATTGTAAATATGATAACTTTCTTATTTTTTGTCTCCAGTCCAAAAGTAGGGTATCGTTGAACTCGTCTCGGTCCTGTGAGTTAAGTTATATACTCAAAGCCCCAAAATTCTATAGGATGCAATCTATACAACTTTCCCAAAGAATTCATAGCAAAGGAATACAGTATAATCCAACTTGGACAACTGTTTTAACACTCATTTCCACCATCCTTGCAAACATAAAGAATCAATTGAAAGAAGTTTTGAAATCTTTAGAACAGCCGTAAAAAGAACAGACCAAGTGCATAAATGAACTGCAGCATCAATCTAAGCTTAATGTGAATTTTTTTAATGCTAAGCTTGAATCAACTTTGATAATCCCAGAGTGATAACTGAGTATCTAAAAAATTTGAAGAACGGAAAGTAATGTAAACAAAAAGAAGGAAAAAGAATAATTTTGAGATATTGGAGAGTGACGACAAAGAAACTGGTAAATATGGTTCTTCTAGTAAGATGAACCTAGTAAGAAGCTCCGAATGACGGGTTTTTTGATACCCCAAATTGTAGACCCCCTTGTACAAGCAGAAAAGTCAAAGAAAGCATACCCATACACACAACTCTTTGTGAGATATTCGCCTCCAAAGATCAGTTTTTAACACGTATCAGTATACTGCCTATGCTACATCCTCTGTGTCAAGCAATAGCGAGCACCAAAGCACACGACAACATGCAGAGCACCAGTCAAGGCAAGCGATAGCGAGTTTTGACGTCTTAACTGGTGCTCTGCATGTAGTCGTGTGCTTTGGTGCTCGCTATTGCTTGTATCTCAGTGCCAGGTGTTCTAGTTTTAGAGGGGTGCGGGGCCCCAAACCCCACACTCGAAGCTGGCATAGCTGCATAGGCTAAATAGTTAAATGAGATAGTCTTAGCGGCACAATCCAACTCACGATTTCACGCAACCTGATTTTGGGAGTCTTTATCTCGCAACGGGTCACTTGTAGAGGTATGGTTCCTTTGACTTTTTTGCTCCTATGGGTATGCTCTACAGCTCCCAAACACCTCATTCAGAGTTTGAATTCAGCCCTTCTTCTGATAACAAATGATGTAACTTTTTATTAATATACGTTTCCAAACTTATGTCAGTGATCAGTACTTTATACTGAAGTCATTGGCAACGTAATTAAGCTCAGGGGTTATTTGGGAAATATCTGGTAGTAAACAATATGTAAAAATTCAGTATAATATAACAATTAAGCTAAAAAAATATAAATATGAAATTATATTTTTAAGCTAAATGACGTAAATAAAATAAAACACACCCTGACATTTCCTTTGGTTCGGTTTGCTTTCTTTTTTCCTCCCATGACTGTTTACGTCGTCTGTACAAAAAACAAAATGGAGGAGACAAGCGAAACCTATCGAGAAAATATCAAACTTATTATTTTAATAAATCGTTATAATGTTTATGATATATATTAAATAATTATAATCTTTTAAAAATCTACTTTTAATATGAAATTGTTATTCTTATATAATAATATTTTGTTTTTATAGTGGACTCTGGTTAGCGTCAATTATCAGTTAAAAAATTGTTTTTATTTGTTCACATTGGATAAAACACCCAGGAAGACTTTTCTATGCAAAATTCCCTCCTATTTAGCTTTATTTATTATTATTATTATTATTATTTATTTATTTATTTTTGTTACTCCCTCTTATTTTTGTTCCGCTGTGACTATCGAAAAGGACTTTTATAGAGCCCATTATCGGTTTGGCCAGGCCCACGGTGAGGTGTTCTGGTAGTAAGAGACGGGCCCGACATATCCGAAACGGATTACTGTCCCAAAAAATCTTGGGGTTTTTCGACCCGTCTGGATTTGATCCCGTGTCCCTTTTTTTTTTAACTCTTTCCGCCCTGTGGGCACTAAGAGGGCCACTTTTAGTAGGCCCATTATGGGTTCGGCCAGGCCCACAATGGGGCGACCGGGTGGTGAGGGACGGGGCCCGACATATCCGAACGGACCACCCCCCGAAAAATTCCTGGGGATTATTCGACCCGTTCGGATTCGATCCCGTGTTCCTAGAGCGGTAGGCGTCACCTTAGCCGGTCGGTCATCTGGCCATCTGACATGTTTGGCTAAAAATTTTGAATAAAGATAAAGTTTTTCTTTTGAGATGTGTCAAATTAATGATAGTCATTGGTAATAACAAATGGTATGTGTCATATGTCAGGCAAAAGGTTTAACGCAATGCCTGCTATTCTCCTATTTTTCACAATCTCTCAATTTTATTGTTTGGTTTTGTTTAGGTCTTGGTATGTACAGATAACACTTAAGCCCCGGATTTTTCGGATCGATAAAAGTCGAGTTTCGGATCCGAAATCGGATCGAAAAGATCGCGATTTCGGATTTATTCTTGGAACAAAGAAATAATAAAAACACAATTATCTAATTTTCTTCAGTTATCTGTTTATTAATGCAACGTCAAACTGGATAAAGTTAATATTAAAAATACCGAAAAACCTTTATAATGAACGAAATGAACGAAGATGAAGTCCGACACGACGGGGAAACCGACACGGAGGAAAACAGACTGAGCCGGGGAGAAGCAACCACTCTTTCTCCTTGAATTTCTGGCTTTTTAGAGGATCTGGCCTCTAAATTCTTAATTTGATCGGTTAATCAATTTGACACTTTCGCTCGACTTGGTCCGCAAGTGTTGATCCAACTTTGAAACTTTCGCTCGCCATGATATTTTATTTTTTGACGGCTAAGAATTTTTTTTTTTTTTTTTTTTTGCCTTTATTACTTACAACGCGACAATTTTCCTTTCGAAGGAATCTACATTTATTTCCAAATTTTGTCATGTCTACGAGAGTCAGAGTCAAAGCTGGATGTTTTCCATCGGTATTGCAATCCGTTAGTTCGCGTCGACCCGTGACCTCAGGGGACTGCAATTGGAAAAAATTGTAGACCTCTAAATTCCCACTGTCTGTCTTAATCTCCAGAACGGAGTTACATGAAATCCGAGACTAGATATGGGAACCTTGGGAACGGGAGCTCCAATTAACTATATAAGAACTTCCGATGCAACCGGATGTTACGTTTTTTCAATTCAAAACTTTACCTCCCCGAAAGCAGTTAATAGATGACCGGCACGACTCTATTGTTAAAGAAAAAGTATGAGGTACAGGAGCAAGCCACTACTAATTTGAGGTGGAAAGTATATGTTTTAAATTAAATAATTTAAAAATATGATTAAAATTTGCATCCCCGGCATTGTGTCGGCGTCACAATAAACAATTGCTCGTAGGTGTAGTTTGTCTGTGAAAACTTTGGTTTCAACTTGTGAAAACATTTACAATGACAAACTACATTTTGTCGCGTTATAAACCACAATATTGAAGTTAGAATCTTTCTAAGAGGTAATAAGGAGTTAATAATTGTGGGAAATGGAAGAAGCGTTGCATTTGCCCATCAAAAATAAACAAAGAAGTGCAATAAACTGATATGTAGAAGCTACATCATTAAGACGTGTATAAATTGTGCACTATATTTATCATTGTCGATTACACAAGTATATTAAGGCGAACTAACCTTTTGTTCGTCATGTTGGAGACACTGAAGCCGTGAGCCCGAATAGGGATTAGAAAATTACCAATCCAAAATGCATTCTTAAATAGGCGAAATAAAGAGAACTGTTTTAATGTCGGTCTCTGCTAGTTCTGTATAATTAAGAAAGACGTGATAAATATTACTAGTCTGACATTATTTTTTTTCTTTTCTTTTTTTTGTAACTCTTTCCGCCCTGTGGGCACTAAGAGGGCCTCTTATAGCAAGCCCATTATGGGTTCGGCCAAGCCCACAATGGGGCGGCCGGGTGGTGAGGGACGGGGACCGACATATCCGGACGAAATTTCATCCGTTATTATTAAATACAGAACGTCCTCAATACACGTCATACTTAAGTTCCTAAAACGCGTCGTGAATGAAACGGTGTACATAGAATATCAATTTCTCACCGAAATAATATATTATGGTACATTGCTGACCAACTAAAAACAATTTATGTGCAAGTGTCTAGTGTACAATAAGAAACTGTTTATATGAAAGTGTCGCTACTTGTTATGCCTAATATAACAAGGTAATGGCAGGATGTTTGAGGGGTTAAGACTTCAGTCTACCGTTCTGACATCGATTCGAGCTGTTGAAGAACCCAGCGCGGTCTGTCAAGTCCCGTTCCATACAGTTCGGCTGCCCACATCGTGGGTTTTTTCTTACCACACTAAATTTAACAGAAAAATTCATCACAAAACGATTATTGATGCTAATGTGTAAAATTCTGTTTGATCCATGCAAGATGTGTGATTACCAGAGCCCCTTCGGCCGCCAATTTAAAGTCTTTTAATCTTTAAAATTGGCGTTTCCACTTCCCGGGACGAGGACCCAGGGGTTGGATTTGTGGGAAGCGAGTGTTCGGATTGTTTCGTTGTGTGGAATTACACAGAACGAGGCGCTTGACGTATAAGTGCGTGAGTGCGAGAATTCGAGTAAAGGTTAAACGGTGTATATCTTCGTGTACAGTGATGTTATGTCCGTGTGTGTGTGTGTGTGTGTAATCGAAGAACATCTTCGGCATGTCTATAAACAGAAAATCAGTAAATTACAATACGAGAATAAGATGTGTTTAAAAAATGAAACAAAAGAGTTCTTACCGTCGGAGATTTCGGAAAATATTCACTTGTCCACTTGGTCCTCTCGGTTATAAAGTTGGGGAGGGGATTCTGCTCCCTCCCAAATGTTCCTAGAAAACACAAAGGCAGTGAGAAAACGAGAAGTTCATTCATTTATTACCTAAGGTTAATATTATTACCTTTACCAGATAGTCTTTCTTCCCGAACAGTGTTATGAGAAGAGCGAAAGGCCTGACCTAGCCTAGCCTAGCCTAATCCAACCTACCCTAACCGGAAGCTCAATTCTCATAACAGCTGTTTGGGAAGAAAGGTCGAACGAATGTCGCGTCCGGTGAGTAAAAGTGTCACGTCCGGGTGGTCACAATCGGGAGTCAAAGAACCGGGTGAGTAAAAGAACCGGTGAGTAAAAGTGTCACGTCCGGGAAAAGGTGTCGAGTCCGGGTGAAAAGGTGTCGAATCCGGCAAGAAAGTCGCATCCGGATGAAGAGGAGGAAATCGAAGGGGATCACCGCCTAGGCCAAGGGAACCGCAGCCGTCCGCAGCAACGAAACCACGGACAGCACGGTCCCTCAACTTCGGCGGCTCTCTCCTGCGATTCCTCCCCGTTCCGACTTCGGCAAGGCGGTGGCGTCGCCGTTGCGGACGAACGGACAGAACGCGACCAACCAGAAAATGTCAACTCGGACGAGCTGTCATTTTCACGGATGACCCCCCGAAGACCTTGGCCAAGTGCACTGGACCCAGAGCGTAGCGTCGCATGATCCCGACTCCGGGAAGATGCCACGCCACGCGCACTTGGGGAGGGTCTTCTTCACCCGCTGCCTCTCGCTCGTCGAGCCCCCGCTCCTCCAACGGCACGGAACGACAGACTCGTTCCGCGTCGTCCGAGGAACCCCCTCCCTCCGGCCCCACCGCCTGCCTCCGCCGGAACCGCCTCCAAAGCCGCACCAACGTCTCCATTCTGTAAAAAAAGAAAATTTGCAATTAGTCCGGTGAAAACAAAAGCTTAAATTAATGCTTAAATTCTTCCGAGAAAAGCAAAATGCTGACCGCAGCTGCCTTTTTAAATCTAAAAGATTCGAATCCGAAGCGCAAACGGCCGACGATCGAAAGATGTGCCGAGATGTCTTCTGGGACCGATCCTCCAAGAATATTAAATAAATTCTTACGTCTAGGGTCAATATGGACTAAGACTTACCTGAAAAATCTTTAATCTTCTCTGCAAAAGTCCTCAAACCGCAAAAAGCAGCACGCAATCAAAGAGCACAACAAAAGCACGTCCGACCACAACCAGAAACACAATCGAACTGCGAATCGTCACGCGTGACGAAATTCGAACAAACGTTAAAAGACCCGTCAACGTTGTTCGAATTACGTAAAAATTCGAATTCCAAAAAATCAACTTTATTTTTTTTAAATTAATTTATAATTTTTTTTAAAATTTTGCTTCAACCATTTTCTTATGTTTGGAATTTGATAAATAAATTATCTTCTGCATTTACATGGTGCAGAATGGCCACCGTGGAGAGGTAAAAGACGATCTTTTGAAATTTTACGTCTCGAGGCTTGACCATCTCCGAAAATTGCCCGAAATTCATTTGAATACGTTGATGAATATCTTTTTCGTCCAATTAATTATTATGTCTTTGTGTCCTTTTTAACTCTATTTAAAATTTATTTTGTATACTAGTACTTTCTATATATTAACAGGACTTATTATACTGGAAATTATGGATGCAGATATTTAGTCTTACAGATTCTGTAAGACTAAATATCTGCATCCATAATTTCCAGTATAATAAGTCCTGTTAATATATAGAAAGTACTAGTATACAAAATAAATTTTAAATAGATCTTTTTCGTCCGTTTTCGGCCATCGGGTGAAATCAATCAAATTCTTAGGATTTCGATTTATTTCGCCCAATATTATTTCGCTTTACGGAAAGATTCATCGGTCGCCGTCGGGGTTGCGGGTTTCGAGTATTAATGCGACGTCAAACTGGATTAAAGTTAATATTAAAAATACCGAAAAACCTTTATAATGAACGAAATGAACGAAAATGAAGTCCGAGACAACGGGGAAACCGACACGGAGGGAAACAGACTGAGCCGGGGAGAAGCCACCATTCTTTCTCCTTGAATTTCTGGATTTTTAAAGAATTTGGCCCCTAAATTCTTAATTTGATCGGTTAATCAATTTGACACTTTCGCTCGACTTGGTCATACAAGGAATCTATTAATATTTCCTTCTGTCAGACTGTGTCCGCAGACAGTGAAAATGTTTTTATATGATGAAAAAGAAAAGTGCGAGTGAAATGTGATAATACAGGATATTGTTCCATGCTAAAGATGAATGTGGATTTAATGTTATCAAGCTTCTATATTTGCTTCTAATCTGAGCGCTTTTCTCTCAGCTGTTTCCATACTTTTCTAATTTAAACTTAATCATTTCTATCCAATCTGATCAAATTTCTTTACACGCATAAAGTTTTAAATGTTAATTTATTTATAAAGAAGGATAATATCAGTTAGAAAAAAGCTTAGTTTCCGAATTTGATCAAGAATAATTATAGAAAATACGGGGGAAAATATCATTTATTAAAGAAGGAAAGAAATATTGTTAAGTTTGAAATCACTCTTACAATTAGAATATGCCGAACATACAATAAATTATCTGAGAAACTATTTAGTTTTCAAATAACAATTTAAATAAATAATTTATGGAATATCTCAGAATATAATTATGTATTTTATGTAAAAATTGTCATACTTTTTATTTATGAATTGATAAATACGGAGGAATAAATATAAGTTGAAAATTAACAATGACATATTTACCAACGATGTCTTTGTTAACATTGTTGAGATTAATCACTGTATAGATTTTAACTAATAAGAAAACAACTGTATACTCAGGGGCAGATCTACATAGGGACTAATAGGGCTTAAGCCCTGGGCTTCCAAGCGTCAAGAGCTCATAAAAATTGAATTATTATCATAAATTTTTAATACTTTTTCATTAACAATGAACACTTATCGTATAGTTAACAAGACTGGTCAAGCCTATCTGATAGCACGCCTCACAAAAGCGAATCAAATATTATTAACATATATTAAATCTATTTTAAAATTTAATTTCATACAATATATTAACCGGGTAGTTTTTACTATAGTTTACAGTGACCGTAAACGAAAATGTTTCCTTTTGCGCAGCACCTGGACATCCACAATGAATTGATTGAACGGAACATAACTCCCAAGCCTAACATTGGAAATTTCTAGCTATCCGAGTTTAAGCTTAAGTTATAAGCCTAATATATTATCCAAAGTTTGAATAGAATGTATTAATCGAATATTTGAATTGAATGCATCGACGGAGGTAACAATAGTAAAGTCATTGCGCATTCGCGTGGAAATCGGACAGATTCTAACGTAAGCACTTTACCACTACCGTGAATCGTGCTAAAAATAGTTAATAAGTTGGGTTAGGTTAGGTAAAATTAAATTTGGTAAAAATGATAAAAATGAAGCCCCATTGGACTTCAATAAGCCCTAGACCCTAAAAAAAAAAACTAGATCCGCCTTTGTACGTAACCAGGGCTCGCTCTACGGTTACGTCGCCGTGAACAAAAAGACAAATTGCCGCCCCTTAAGAACATATGTATATATATATTTATTTTTAAATAAAGGTACATATTCAAATCATTTTATTTAAATTTTAATAAAAGCATATATTTAGAAAGAAACATATAGAAGAGAATTTGGAGCCATACCGCGTGATATGGTGAGAGAAAAGTCTGTTTTTTTTTTTGCGTTTGGTTCTGTGAACTGTTTCATCAATACCAAATTCTTTACAGATGAACCGATTCCCTCGTCTTCTAATCAAATATCCTCCGACCCTTCGAGACATGCAAATAATAAATTACAGAAAACAGCAAATTCCTAAGTGGAACCGAACGAAAATTTTCCGGTGTCGAAAAGAATTGCATGAAAGACAGGTAAGGACCTTTCTGTGATTAGTGCTTAGAAGCAATATTTGTATATTATTTGGTGGAAAACAAACAGCAATTAGCATAAATATAATCCATTTGCAATACATATCATAATTTAAATTCCATCAATTGGAGAAATTTCTTGATAGATTACATTAGTTTATTTTCATTTCAAAATAGAACTAACTCGATTTCAATTTCTATAACGCACATAAATCTCGTCACTGGATTCTTTTAAATCGACTCTTCGTTACTTGTTTAACACTGCTACACACATTTCTCTTTTCTGTATTTAGAACAATCTCGTTATCGGCATTAGTTTGTTCTTTTAAACATTCGCTAAATTCCAGCTGATATCTAACTCCTGAGCCTGGACAAGTTCTCAACAACTCTCAGAAAAGTTGTTTGTAATATGCATACGAAGAAATATTTCCAATTCTATGCGCAATAAGCTAGAACTTCTGTATATAAGTTTCAAAACACCTTTTTTTTCTAGCAAATTCTTTAATTAAATCAAAAAAACTAACATTTATCTTAAATAGCCTTCTTCAGGTTATTAATCCTAATTGGAACGTCAGTTAGAGCATAAATTTGAAATGTTTTCAGCCAATTTAATTGGCTCTCCTCAGTTTCCAAAGATGTTGAGCCTATATTTATGTCTAATAATTTCAAGCGTTTATCCATGTATTTTGACTAAGCACTTGAAAGTATTAGACATAAACTAGACTCAACGTCTTTTTTTATGTCAACAACTAGACGCTATTACATTACTAAATCTTCTCTTAATACTTTTTTAAATATTTTATTTTCGATAATTATTTTAAATTTTTAATTTAGAATGTTGCGTAAACAGTTTTTAACTACGCCGCACTTTATCGAACGAACACATTCAAACATTCAGTTTTTTTTTTTTTAAGCAAATGTCCTAAAACTTGATAAATTATTGTTAATTAAATTACTATGAACATGTATTTGTATGCAAGTTTCTCATTGGAAATTAGATTCAATTCCGTAAATTATCTTTATTTAGTTGTTTCTTATATTAGAATTTATATTGTAGATTTCAGAAGAGCAAACAATCGTAGACGTAACTGAAGAACTAAAGAGAAACGAGGAAAAATTGAATGATTTGCACATTGAAAGTATAAAAGAAGGTAAAAGAAACAGCAAACCAGAGGATAGTGAGAACTCTTCGCATTTTTGCGAACAATTAGAAATTTTCGAGATTCTTAAAAAATAATCATGTAATTGTATGTCTTTATTGTCGGAGATAACTAAACGAATTTGTTAAACAATCTGAAATCGCCATCTAGGTCGATGCTCTGACAGAGAGTAACAAAACTATCCGTTTGGATAAAATATACGAATATGCGCGAAGAAATTAGAAAAATAACAGAAGCGGGTCCGACCTTATCGGATGGGTGCCGACACGCCGTCTATTCACGGATGCCGTCCCACTACTACACCACGCGGGAGCTTTTGCCTGCTACGTTTCCGTCCTGGGCTGGTTCGCTCCTCCTTAGGCAACCTGGTAACCCCGGGTTCCCCCTTGGCCACCATATCGACGCGGTCCTCAGTGCGGACATCCGATCGACACAGCACGACGTGAAAGCTTTCCCCCCTCCTCGAGCCGTCCTCCGATTCCGGCCTCCAAGTAGCTGGATTACAGGAACGTGCCACCGCTCCCAGCCGACAGAACCATCTTCAGAGTAGCTATAATTGTCTACATTTGACTGTTTCTGTTCGTTTCATTCACTTTGTACTCGAATATGAAATCGTTTAAAATTTCTCAACACCTAGTCCGATGAGAAATCGTAACTCGCAATTTCCAATTTTTGCATTGTACGAAATTAATTGGCATTCGTGATAGGAGATGGCGCTAATTGCTTCCATCCAACCAATCGATTTTAGTTTGGCATCAGTCTGGTGCCACGATCGTTCCGGTCATCAGCAGCCTCTTCGACTGTTTTTCTTTATTTTCTATTGAATTATTTTATATTCTGGAACAAATGTTGTAAAGATGATTCGTAACTTACAATTTCCGATCTTAGTATGCGTTTAATTCACTTATTATCTATGATCGGAGATGGCTCTGATTACTTTTGCGCAATGGTCCTCGCGAGATCGATATAAACGAAGATTAAAAGTTTTTTTTTTTTTGTTCAACCGAGCTTGAGATTTAACTTTTTAACACATTAGGAAGTCATTATGCACGTTATTTTATTGCCATTTTGCGTAACGATTCTTAATTTAATTGGATTATTCCTTATTAGCTTTTGTTTACTGCTTTAGATTTAGAGTAATATTCGATAATTTTCACTATTTCTAACTTCTTTATACAATTTCGGCACATTTCTATCTGCAGATAATTATTCTTAGATTTATTTGCTTATTTATTTAACTGTCACTCTATCACGATCTTCACAATATAAAGAAATGTTCTGTGTATCTAATTTCTTAGGTATATCTTTATAGGTATATCTTCACCCAACTGAACACTACTAGTAATACTAATAATGATAGTTTTCACTAACTCGCACTAAAGTGGCTAGAAAATATAGTGTCGAAATCGAGCTTATTTTCTGTCCCTCTATTGGAGGATGCCGCTAGAGGCGCTGCTGTCAATCGTTGTGCTACGTTGGCTGTATCATCCTATGTTTATATTGGTTTTAAGTTGGATTTTTAGTAGTAAAAGAATTTAGATCGATAATAAATCATATCACAAGCAATCAATTATTGTATAGTATCATTTTATTAACATTTATACATAAAGGAATTAGATTTTATTAATGCTAATTAAGATTCTTTTTAAATCAAATAGCCTATACTGAATTGTCTATTTTTACATTAGAACTGTTGAGTACTGTACAAACAAGTATTATTTAGAGCAGTGATTCTCAAAATGGGGGTCGTGAAAAATATTTGGGGGTCGCTGAAAAATTGATGCCAGATCAATTTTTTCAAATATTTTATAAATTTACTATGGATTCATGTTTAGAAATAATAGAAATAAAAAATATATAAAATAATTTTTAGTTAAATAAATTGCACATATAAATAATAAAAATAATATAAATATTTAAATACGAGCCTAACCCCCTCCCTCCAGGATGTTTTTTGACACATACTTATTCTTCGGGGGTCCTTTGAAATTTTTAAGTGCAGAAGGGGGTCGCGGTCCAAAAAGTTTGAGAAACACTGATTTAGAGTACAAGAGTATTCTACTCTTGTTATTACCAACAAGGTTTATTTATATTTACTAAAAAATATAGAATTTATCCTACTTTTAATAATAAAATGTAACTTTTATATGGCTTTTTGAACGTGTTCCACTGTGAGGGCTTAGCATTTGCCTAATAAGTTCTATTCTATCAGTTACATAATACTGTATACTGTTCATACAGTATTATGTGACAGTATAAAGCAATATTAAAATTACAATTAAATTCTACACAGTATATAAAATATAAAGGCAGAATGTTACTTTATTGTTCCAATATAAAATTACAAAATTAAGTATGTAACAAATAAACAATTATTAGCCTACTGCCAAGTATCCACACACAATAACTAAACTTATTAATGTGCAGCTGTTTCTCAAAATGGTACAAAATTCATGTTACTACTCATACATTGAATAAAAACTTGAAAAATTTCTCTTAAAAAATTTACAGATTAATAGGCATGTAGATTTCTCACCCTTTTCAAGAAAAAGAAAGGAATTAAAAATTACAGTGGAGTAAAATCTATAAATTAAAAATACCACAAGTCAGTGAAATTAAAATTAGGTCAGAAACTTGGATGAAATCATTTATTGTTAGCTATCATACTGCAACTGCAGAATTAGGCTATGTGATTCGTCTCTGTTTTAGGTAGAATTTTTGTTTTCTATTGTATTCTTTAGATTTATTTAGACCCTTTATGAGAAAATGTAATCTAGTAAGTAAGTAAAATTTTACAATATATTTAGTGACAATTTCTCTGTGTTCACTGCAGCCAACTAAATTGATACGTTTCATTGAAATTAAATCATTCAAAACATCTTGTACAAAATTCTTGTGCAGTTCTCTTACACTAAATGAAAAAGTATAATTATCTTCTAGTTTCATCATTAAGACCTGCAGTTCTTTGGTGGGATATGATAGACCACCTTTATCAAATTTCCTTGTAAATTCTGCTAGTGCATTTTCAGAGTTAGGAACATCAGACTCAAGCAATATGTTAAAACAATTGCTGCAAAGAAGAAATTGGTGAAATATTTTCAAATTGAACACCCTTGATATATACTTTGCATGAAAATACATCTTCATACTGGGCAAAAGTTATTAACTTTAGTGCATTTAGACTAACATGATTATCCTCTAACTTTAGCTTGTTTTCTGCATACACAATTAAATTAGATTCATTTTTTAAAGGGCACCTTATCCAGAAATCTGGCACTTTTAATTTTTCAAAATCTTTAAGCTGAAGGGATGAAAATGAGGAAGATGCTGAGGATAATTCTGGCTGGATATCTAGTTCCTCTGAAGAGAGAAGAGGAGGGTTGACCTTCTTCTTCTTGTTTGTATTATTACTTAAATTTCTGTTTGATCTTTTCCTTGGCAGTGAAACATTACTATAGTACTTTGGGTAACCTTCAAACTTAGTAGGAACTGCATCAACAGACAGTATTGGAACATCACGGGGGATAATAACTTCTCCACCATTCACAATATGTTTCCAATTTCTGATTATAAAATGTTCCTCAAAGTGTAATTCACAAACCCTATGCCAGGGCTCCAAAGTTAAGTCACTGCGTCTGATTAATTTTTCCCAATCTTTTCGACGATTGTCGTCTTTTGGTGCCAAGAAAAAAGATTTTTTCTCTTTGCAGGATCGGTACCCTGTTTTACACAATGGAACAAAACACGTACCTGATTTTGATTTTCGGGTGTTTGGTTCTTGTTTAGCCATTATTTGATTAACATTTCCTATGAATATATTTACTTTAAAAACACAAATTTAATCGCTTTCAATGTTGTTGTATGAAAGGATGCTATGTAAACAAAGCGAAAGTAGCGCTACGATTGACATCAGCGCCACCTTTTCTGTGACGTCACTAACCTCGACGCAGGACCAAACGGTTATAATAGAGGGATATAGCGCTTTCGACACTATATTTTCTAGCCACTTTACTCGCACTAACTGGCAATTATTCCGCAACACCTTCAATAACATTTGAACTGGTACCCCTCACCACATTCACTATACTCAGGACACATTAGACAATATTGTCACCAGGCTTACAAATCCGATCACTAACTCTTACGTTATTGCCTCCGAGGTCAAACATTGTAAACACAAAAAGGTTCCTTGGTGGACGACTGAGCTAGAAAACAAGAAAAAAGTAGTTAGGAGATTAATGTCCGGGTCCTGTTCATTCCTAAATTGCCTCCTTAAAGTCATACTTAGAGACAAGTACAGGTACAGACACAACGCTTACAAAACCCTTATAAATAAAACAAGGACTAACACTTGAAAGGATTTCTGTACCAACGCTTACGGTCGCAACCCCTGGTCTGAACCGTACTGCTTAGCTTTTAAGTAGAAACACCAGCTCAGCTCAAAACCCCTCCATTATCCAGCTCCCTGATGGTCGCTACACATCGCTACACCAACAACACGGAAGAAACTACCACGCACATCCTCACCAGCCTTTACCCTTCGGATGTACAGTACAGTACAAGGGTAAAGGCTCTTGATGACAATATACAAGCAGTCATCCGGAGTTCTACACTTACTCCACCTAATACAGACATGACCACAACTTCACCTACATCGAGGTTTCGAATGCCATCTGTTCGTTCATAGATAACAAAACTCCAGGCATAACGGCAAAACCACTAGGATGATAAAACACGCGTTGAGGCCAATCCTACAGCGTTTGTTATTCTCTTCAATATCTGCTTGAACACTTGCCTTTTTCCTACTCAGTGGAAAAAGGCTAGTTCAGATTGATTCCCAAACCCACAGCGATAACACTTATAAAAAATACAGGCGATCTGCCTTCTCCCAACTCTGGGAAAAGTGTTAGACGGTCTAATTATTAATAAGATCACAAGGCATCTACACAAGCGTAGAGCCTGCATCAGAATCAGTTCGGCTTCTCCAAAAACAAAGGTACAGTAGATGCCATTCATCAGGTCATTAATTAACTATATCCACCAGGCTAAACAAAACAACCAGCATACCGCAATTATCACCATTGACTTTAGAGGTGTCTTCGATCTCGCCTGGTGGCCTTCTGTCCTGCACACATTACATGCTCTCACTGCCCTCGAATCTTTACAAACTTGTTCAATCCTATCTTAGCAACAGGAGTACAGGTGTTTATACAACACAAAATAACATAGTCATACGCATAACTCGAGGCTGTCCTCAGGGATCCAGATCTGGTCCTGGTCTATGGAACATAGCCTATAACTCTATTCTGCATTTAATGCTTTTAAGAGAAGACGGATGTTATGTGTTTTTTCACCTGTAGCCTGGAAAATTTCTAGTTCGTCTTCTAGATTGTAGTACTTCTTTTATTCTCTAGTATTCTTTATTTGTCTGCCTCGGCTGCTTTAATAGAAACATCAAGCTTATAGTCAAATAATTCGGCAGTTCATGTGTCTTTAAGGGTTAGTTTTATAATTCATTTTTAAATTGACAAACCTTTCTTTCTAATTTAGTTATCTCTGGCCATCAACACACACAATGAATTTCACTGTGTCGAATTCCGTAACTACTGTCGTACAGAACTACAGTTTTGCCGCTTCAAGAATTACGATCTGACCTACACCCTCTTTGCCAAAGCTCCCAGTTGAGGACGAATGAAACACCTTACTGGACATACCTCATTGTTTAATGTTTTTCTCTTTTGTAGCCCTTTGCCCATAAGTAAATTTTACAGTCTCTTACTTCCACACATGTTATGGGGAAGAATATCGTGATCCATCTTTTCATATTTTGTGGTAAAGGCTGTAAGCTTTGTTTTGATTGGTCTTGGTCAAATGAATGACAGATCAATCACAAATTCGAGCTCGTTTAGAGTGGTACAATGCGTCAGACTGCAGCAAATTCCGGCGTGCTCATACTTAAGTCTGAAATTCCCTGGTAAAATTGCATAAGGGAGGAAAATATTTATTGGTGAGAGAGGAGAAGCCATTGGAAATTATTTTATATATATATATTTTTTTTTTTTTTCTTTGCACTTTATATATACAGTATATTATATAATATGTATTATATATGTAGATTTAGAAAATAATTTTGAAGATTTGGAAACATTTTTGTAGCTAAATTTTAGAAGTAACTTTTTCAAATGAGGTATGTCCAGATAAGGTGATTTTTCAACTGTATAATTCTTTATAAATTCTGAATGTTAACTGGTAATAAAATAAATTATTTCAAAATGTTTTGAGGTTTTGATCATTGTCTACAAAATTATTATAAAATTAATATGCAAACAAGCATTTATTTATTGTGATATTGTCACAATACTGAGTTGCAATTTTTTTGTGAATGTTCTCAATTTTTTAGTAATGTCTTACCTCCGCACATCATACTTTTCTTGTTAGATGATTGGCACGACTATTGCTATCTCAGTTCAGGGAAAATTTTGAATTGAAATAACGGCTTCTGTGCAAACTGGAAGTTTGTACAGAAGTCGTTATTTCTTTTTGGAAGTACAGCGTTAAGCAAGACCACGCTTAACGCTCCCTTGCTTAACTCTGATTCGATATAAAGCAGTCTGCTCGAAGCCTTAAAAAGCTCAAAATTTACGCTGATTTAAATTCTCGCGGAATTTCATTAATTCGTATATAATAAGATTGTGAGAGGCAGACAATAGGTGAATTAAATTGTTTAAATTAAATGTCGGAAGGTCAAAACGGAAAAGAATGACGAAATGTAAAAAAACCCACAGGTCTTATGTCATTCGATTTCTTAAAGAACATATTCAAAATGACTACCTTTGGTGGCAATACAATCGTATATAGTTGAGCGTGGTATTATGTATGGCGCACAAAAAATACTAATCAGTGAAGGGTTAAAATGAAAAAAAACATCCTTTACACAAAAATTGAGAAGCGCTAGTCTATTGTATTTTGCATACTTAAACCAAAAACAGTCTTAGTTGCTGCGAGGTGTCATCTATCCTGACGTAGTCATCGCCGAAGCGATGTCGACCCTTCGGTCAAGTGGTGCGGAAGCATAGGGGGCTCTTTGCGCATTGTCACACAAATAATCTTCGAATATTTTATATTTATACAAATAAATCTTACAATTCTTTAGACGTTTACGAGATTCTGTATTTTCATTTGAAATTCCGACATTTTACTTAGAATAAATTTTAGCCTAAATGTAATTTTATATAATTGTAATACCGGACTGCAATTTTTAATCATATTTAAACTTTATTTAATTTAAAATATATACTCTTAATTTTAGTAGTATCTCGCCCCCTGTACATCATACTTTTCCTGTTAACAATCCAGTCATGCCGGTCAATTATCTAACTCCGTTCAGAGAGAAATATTTGAATTGATATAACGTGACTTCTGGTCGAAGCCGTAAGTTTGTATACAGCTAATCGGAAATTAAGAAGTACAAATTAAATTCTGTACACTGTTTCAAAAGATATTTATTTCTTTTATCAATTATAAATACACAAGTATCTTTAATAGATATAAATGTGTTTTTTAAATTTAAGCAAATTTATTTATTTTTCAGAATAAATCCCATTAAATTTTAAAAAGATCGAAAGAATGAAGAAAGACGCTTTCTTAATTTAATAAATAAAATTGCAGAAAGCAAAATTGTCGTGTTGTAAGTAATGAAGGCAAAAAATAATAATAATAAATAAATTCTAAGCCGTCAAAAAATAAAATATCATGGCGAGCGAAAGTTTCAAAGTTGGGTCAACACTTGCGGACCAAGTCGAGCGGAAGTGTTAAATTGATTAACCGATTAAATTAAGAATTTAGGGGACAGATCCTTTAAAAAGCCAGAAATTCAAGGAGAAAGAATTGTGGCTTCTCCCCGGCTCAGTCTGTTTTCTTCCTTGTCGGTTTCCCCGTTCTCTCGGACTTCATTTTCGTTCATTATAAAGGTTTCTCGGTATTTTTAATATTAACTTTAGAGTATTAATGCAGCGTCAAACTGGATAAACCCGCAGCCTCGACGGCGACCGATGAATCTTTCCGTAAAGCGAAATAATATTGGGCGAAATAAATCGAAATCATAAGAATTTGATTGATTTCATCCGATGGCCGAAAACGGACGAAAAAGATATTTATCAACGTATTCAAACGAATTTCGGGCAATTTTCGGAGATGGTCAAGCCTCGAGACGTAAAATTTGAAAAGACCGTTTTTTACCTCAGAATGGAGACGTTGGTACGGCTTTGGAGGCGGTTCCGGCGGAGGCAAGCGGTGGCGCCGGAAGGAGGGGATTCCTCGGACGACGCGGAACGAGTGTCGTTCCGTGGCGTTGGAGGAGCGGGGGCTCGACCAGCGAGAGGCAGCTGGTAAAGAAGACCTTCCCCAAGTGCGCGTGGCGTGGCATCCTCCCGGAGTCGGGATCATGCGACGCTACACTCTGGGTCCAGTGCACTTGGCCAATAAGTTGTGGGGTCAATATTTAACTTAGAAACTCTCTTTTTTGATTGACCTCCGGGCGGTCATCGAACGCGTTTTGTGGACTTCCGGTCGAAGATTTTTCTTTGATATTATAACCTCTCTAAGTACACACCTTAAGCAACCTGTGTTTAAAATTTGGTTAAAATCCGTTGATTACTTTTTAAATTATGGGCATTCTAATATTATATTCTATTTTCAACGTCTTCATCATCTATAAGGTTGCCATGGCTACGGTTACTTACCTTAGTTTGATAAATGTGTAAACCGAATGAAGACTTTTTCTGGCCGAATTTTAGCTATAAGTATATTGTGTAATATATTTTTGTCATATATTTTTGGACTTGGCATCCTATAGAATCTATATATATCTGCTATTAAGCTAATTTTATTATTATATGAAGGATTTGCTTATACCTATGAAATTTGATAACATGGAACCAACCATGGAAAATACAACTTTAGGAACTTTTCATAAAAACGCTCACGATATTTTAGAAGAAATTAAAAGATATATCTCTCGCAATACAAACGGGAAGCTAGGTACTGCTGTGCATTCACAATATATCACTGATCAATTCACTAAAGTAATTGCTTTAGCTGAAACTAGTCTTCGCAATATCGAACTACCAGAAATACTCGATAACAAATTTACCACTCTAGCTAAGAAAGAGGATTTACTGCAAAACTTTAATTTTGAGGGGATTTTTACCACCCAGAAAGTAATCTTGGAAAAATTAGATAAAATTGAAAACAAAACAACAACTTATGTTACTGTTGAAGATTTTGCTGAGGCCCAGAAAACTACTCTTGACAAACTTGGTGAAATTCAGAATAAAACAGCCCAATTTACCCCTACTGAAGGTTATAATGATATTCAAAAAGCTGTTCTTGAAGCATTGAACAAAATTGAAGACAAAACATTGGAATGCATTCCTTCATCACCATTATACAGTTCAATTGTGAAGACCGGTAGAAACATGGGAACTGGCAATAATTCTAGAATAAATTCTACAAAAGAAGTAATACTTGTTTATAGTAGAGAAAAAGACAATAATAACAGTGAAGTCGTCAGGAAAATTATGAATATTAAGATCAAGCCCTCCAACATACACATCGGCATAGACAAAATCAGGAAAATTAGAGGCGGGGGACTAGCTATCGAACTGGAAACCAATAGGGAGGCAGCAATTTTAGAAAAAACCATAGAAGACCAGATACCTGAGCTGGTAACGCGTCGTCCAAAAAAGAGATGGCCACATGTTGCTGTCTACTCAGTTCACACTGATATAATGAAGGAAGAACTCCCAAAGTTAATATATCAACAGAACCATACAATTTACGAAAACATCACAGAGGAAGACTTCATGAACCAATTTAGAATCAAATTTGCTTTGGGGAAAAAGACCTACACCTATAAAAACTGGGTAGCAGAAACATCACCATACGTTAGAAAGCTCCTCTTGGTAATGGAGAAGATTAATGTTGAATGGTCGCGCTGCAGAGTTGTAGATTTTTATCCGATTCTGCAGTGCTTTAAATGTTGTGGATATAATCATTCGGCACGTGATTGTACATACTCTGAAATCATTTGTAGTCATTGTACGGAAAACCATCTTTACAACGATTGCCCAAACCGGAATAAAGAGCCTATATGCTATCACTGTAAACGAGACAATCTACATAATCACCAACACAATGCTCGGGATAGTTCGTGCCCCATAAAGCAACGTATTAAAAAGTATATTATTTCACGAACAGAATATGGAAAGAAATAACTTTTATAAAATGCGTTTTCTGCAGATTAACGTAGGAAGAAGCATAGCTGCAACTTCCCTTTTAAGTAAAAATATAAGTGATTATGATATAGTGTTGGTCCAGGAACCATATTGTCTCAGGAACACACCTAAGTGCCTTCCTACCACCTGTCCTATACTTCGAGGGACTGATTTGTACCCATGGGCTATAATTCTAGTCCCAAATATCTACATATCTATCATGCACCACACTGAGTTTAGTAATCAGTATATAATTACTGTTGAGATTAATATAAATGAGGTTAGACTTATTGTGGTGAACGTATATATCCCTGGTCACGCTGATTCTGCGGATTTTATTAATAGACTTCAGAGAATTGTTGATGCATTTAGGGGTACACACATCTTGATCGCTGGTGATATGAATGCACACTCACCGGCTTGGGGCGGTGATGTTTTTGATGGTCGTGGCAGCTTACTGGAGGAGTTTTTTACACACAATGATCTTCTAATTATTAACAATCCACTCTCTCCGCCAACATTCACTTCACATAGAGGTGAGAGTTGGATTGATGTTTCTGTGGGATGCAATAGTACTTACACTAAAATTTCTAACTGGAGAGTTCTGACTGACGACAGCCTTACGGAACATGCTTTAATTACTTTTGATTTCTCAAACTCAGATGATGCTCAAGATCCAGTGTATGTTCTACCATTAAAATATGCTCTTAACCGTGCGAATTGGTTGGAGATGAAAGATTATTTGGAGGCACACCTGATAAGTCAATATTCAGAAAATCGCAATGAAACCTGTCAACAAATAGATAATAATATTAATACAATAACAAATGCTTGTGACCTATATATCCCGAAAAAGATACCCCAAAAAAGACAGGTTTCATGGTGGACTGCTGAACTCGAAAACCTTCGAAAAACAACACGACGACTCAGAAAAATGTACCAAAGGTGCAGAGACGATCAAATGCGCAGAATACGTAAAAATAATTATCTCACAAACCAATGGATGTACAAACAGGCCATTAAGAAAGAAAAAATAAACAGCTGGAAAGATTTTTGTACAGAAGCTTCTAAAAAGCCGTGGGGCTACATAACTAAAATGTGTACAAACAAACTAAGGCAAACTAAAATCATTAAAGCTCCCACGGGCACTGAAAATGAACCAAAGACATTAATTCAAACCTTGACCTCCCAGTTGGAGACGTATTGCCCGGGGGATGATCCAGAGAACGATACGAACTTGCAAAGGCATATCCGTACAGAAGCAGATCTAATAGATGGCACAGAAAATATGCCGCCGTTTTCTATAGGAGAAATAAGCCAAGCTTTTTGCAATTTAAAAAAGGGTAAGGCCCCTGGCCTAGATAACATCACAGCTGATATTGCGAAAAAATTATGGTTTCTTATACCACGGCACTTTGTTCGACTCTATAATACATGCATCCAACACGCAATCTTTCCATCTGCCTGGAAGATTGCGAGAGTCGTACCGGTACCAAAGTCGGGGTCCCCTGATGAAGCAAGGCCTATTTCATTGCTGTCAATGCTTGGCAAAATACTTGAAAGGTTAATCACAAATAGACTTTCCTGGTTTGTTGAAAGAAATAAATGCCTCAGTAACATCCAATTTGGTTTTCGACCACAAAGATCGGCGGAGGACGCAGTAGAGGATATGGTTAAAAAATTAAAATGTTTACTTGAGAATAATAAGTATGTCCTTGGAATTAGTTTAGACATAACCAAAGCTTTTGATAGCGCATGGTGGCCGCTCATCAAACTCCAACTGCGAAAGATTAAATGTCCACGCAATATCTTCCAACTTATTCAAGATTATCTACGAAATAGAGCGGCTGTTCTACAATATGGACAGCATTATGTAAGAAAATCAGTTTCCAAAGGATGCCCTCAGGGGTCAGTATGCGGACCCTTACTTTGGAACATAACCTTTGACTGCTTCCTTAGAGAAGACTTTGGACAGGACCACTCTACTGCTTATGCGGACGATGTCATGATGTTGATTGGTGGTCGCTCAAGAGCGGATTTAGAGAACAAAGGCAATCTTTTGATTCAAAATGTATACAACTGGGGGATAGAGCATAAACTCCATTTCAATCCCATCAAAACAAAGGGAATAGTTTTTAATAAACCAAGAGGCAGTAATCTATACCGGCGACCACCTCATCTCGTAATGAACGGAAATGTCATCAAAGTGGAAAAAACATTGAAATATCTGGGAGTATTTATAGATTTTCGACTAAGCTGGGACAAACACATCGAGTTTATTACAAACCGCACCGGTCTTATTTTTCAAGCTTTCGCACAGGTAGCGAGGAAAAATTGGGGCCTTTCCACAGACGCAATGGCCATTATTTATGATGCTATTTACATCCCCATCATCACATATGCATGTGGGACTTGGGGATGGGCTACTAGTAAAGTTCATACAAAACGAAAGTTAATATCGTCACAGAGACGTGCCCTACTCCTACTTACTAAAGCCTATCGCTCTGCGAATAATCAAAGCCTTCAAGTGATAGCTAGAAGGCCACCAATCGATATGTTTGTTATTCAGCGATGTAAATTACAGCAAGTTAAATGGGGAAATACGATTCAAACAACCTTCCGAAATATAACATATGATGAAGTCGAATGGGCATTTCCATTTTACGAAACAACTAACCCAGATATCTTAGTATATTGTGACGATAATAATGTTCAAAAAACCGACATTCAAATTTTTACCGATGGTTCAAGAATAAATGGTATGGTTGGATGCAGCTTTGTTGCGTATATTAATAATGATGAAATTTATAATCAGACAATTAGATTAGACACTTGCTGCACGGTTTTTCAAGCAGAAATGCTCGCTATTAAATTGGCAATAAATTGGACTAAGGATTCATATGACAATGCTTATATACATATATATACGGATTCCCTGTCAGCACTTAATATTATAAACAGTACTAAATTGCACCCAATTGCTGAGGAGATTAGACAATTAATACGCTTATCTAACTGTAATTATACTGTTACCTGGGTTAGAGCCCACCAGGGAACAACTGGAAATGAAAGAGCTGACACCTTGGCCAAGCAGGCTGCAGAGAATACCTCTTTGATAATAAACTATAATAAACTCAGTCAGCGTACCTTACGACGAATGTTATGGGAAGACACAATGTACAATTGGCAAGATAGATGGAACGAAAACAGAAGTCATATAACTTATGATTACATACCGGATATACAACAATTTTATAAATTAAAATGGTTTACCCCGGATTATTATACCACTCAATTCTTTACTGGCCATGGGAAGTTCGCCAGCTATCTGGCCAGATTCACTAATAGGACATCGAATGAATGCCCTACTTGCCATATCATAGATGGCTCGAAACACTACTTCTATAATTGTGTAATGACTGAGAGAGAAAGACAAGAACTAAGGGTACTGATGGAGGAGCTTGGTGTGAGATGGCCATGCAACTTATCAGATATTTGGATAAACAAAAATGTTTACAATGCTTTTATAAAACTTGCCAAACAAACTGTTAAAATTGCAAATCAACTCATATATAATTAGTATATCTTTAGTATAAAATAACTTGGTGTATCATTGCTTATATTCAATTCCATTTACATACTACATCCATTATTGATATTCTATACTCAATTTCTCTTTAATAAAAGTGTCTATACTTTGAGTGAAGCGATGACCAGGTGCTTTCTCCTAATCAACTAAACATTAACTATCTTAGTGATTGCCCTACGAAAGGAAGTACTGTATTAACTATATGTACTGACAGAATACATTTGTACTGGCGAGTTCTAACTACCAGCTTGTACCGCAGCCTGTTTTATTAATTTGAGTACTAACAGAGCACACACTAAGAACGGCAATCTGTGTACTGATAAAGCACACTCTAAGAAGTGTAATACTCACCAGCTAGAAATGTACTTTTAACAGCTTATGACGGAACAGAGAAATTACTATGTCAGTGTCAACCCTTACGGGTGAGATGCTTAACGAACAACCTACGTTATTAATAAAACGTTTCGATGGAGAAGTGCTCCTTTGATATTGAACTTATAGGTGTGGTGAACTACTGTAATCTTCAATGGTCTCGTCGGGAGCAAACCGACCGACCTTTTTTTTTACGTGTGCCTCACAGTGTTCATTAATTTCCTTCAACGCGCTTGGCAGGTTTAGTGAGATCAACATGTCTATAATATCTTTCAACGAATTCTAGACTTTTAGTTTAGCTTTCTTAATTTACCACTTAAGTGCCTCAACGTCCTCCAATGTGTCTTCAGTATGTTCATAAGTGTTTTAATGTGCTTCGTGTGCATTAGTGTGCCTAATAGGCTTAGTGCTTAGTGTGTTTCAATGTTTAAATCAGTTCAATGTGCTTGAGTGTGTCTCAACATATCATTGTGGTGTTTTCAATGGGTCAAGTGTGCTTCAAATATGTTTCGGCAAGCTCCTAAATTTGTGCAATGGGTTTTCTCTGTGTGCCTCGATATCTTAGTGTTCAGCGTGTTTCAAGTAATCAACGTGCCCTGATGTATTCGACGTGTTTTTAACTGTAGTACGAAATTTCAGTTTTTTCGTGGAAACCAATGTGTTTATGTTTGCTTCAGTTGTGCATTGAGAGGTGCTGCTTTTAGGTCGTCCCTTAGTGCGTGAACTCTACATCGTCTGAGAGTTGTGCCTTGTCAAAGGCAAAGTGTCTTAAACCACAGACATACTGGATCACCTGTAGACCACTCATCAGGCATTCTCCATTTTGGATCTCTGCTTTTTTCCTGCAGACAAACATTTTGACATTTTAATTGCTGAATAACACTATGACTGCCACGGATGTTCCTACAGTTTTCAGCAACTATAATTACTTGGGCTAAGTTATACAGCTATTTGAAACCTTCACACATACGTTATGCTGCTTCAAGAGCCCACACGTGTGGCAATTCAGCTGCTTTTTTTTTTGTTCGTTTAATTTATTCATTTAAACACTATGAATTATATTATTACAAATACTATATTGTTATTACATATACTTATGTACTTATCCTACTTATTCTTCTACTTACTTTAATTGTATTAATGTATATATATATTTACTCAATGTACCCATTGTTATTCTATTTAATATTTCACAAACCTCTCGGTAATGCATACGCGGGGCCGAGACATGTACTTTTGTACCTAAATAAAGAATGTATGTATGTATGCACTTGGCCAAGGTCTTCGGGGGTCATCCGACCACAGACCTTGCTGTGGCGGATGTAGAAAATGACAGCTCGCCCGAGTTGACATTTCCTGGTTGGTCGCGTTCTGCCCGTTCGTCCGCGACGGCGACGCCACCGCCTTGCCGAAGTCGGAACGGGGAGGAATCGGAAGAGAGAGCCGCCGAAGTTGAGGGACCGTGTTGTCCGTGGTTTCGTTGCTGCGGACGGCTGCGGTTCCCTTGGCCTAGGCGGTGATCTTCTTCGATTTCCTCTTCTTCACCCGGATGCGACTTTCTTGCCGGATTCGACACTTTTCATCCGGACTCCACACTTTTTCCCGGACGTGACTTCTTTGACTCCCGATTGTGACCACCCGGATGTGACACTTTTACTCACCGGACGCGACATTCGGTCGACTTTTCTTCCCAAACAGCTGTTATAAGGATTCAGCTTCCGGTTAGGGTAGGTTAGATTAGACTAGGCTAGGTCAGGTCTTTCGCTCTTCTCATAACACTGTTCGGGAAGAAAGACTGTCTGGTAAAGGTGATAATATTAACCTTAGGTAATAAATGAATGAACTTCTCGTTTTCTCACTGCCTTTGTGTTTTCTAGGAACATTTGGGAGGGAGCAGAATCTCCCTCCCCAACTTTATAACCAAAAGGACCAAGTGGACAAGTGAATATTTTCCGAAATCTTCGATGGTAAGAACTCTTTCGTTTAATTTTTTAAACACATCTTATTCTCGTATTGTAATTTACTGTTTTTCTGTTTATAGACATGCCGAAGATGTTCTTCGATTACACACATACACACACACACACGGACATAACATCACTGTACACGAAGATATACACCGTTTAACCTTTACTCGAATTCTCGCACTCACGCACTTATACGTCAAGCGCCTCGTTCTGTGTAATTCCACACAACGAAACAATCCGAACACTCGCTTCCCACAAATCCAACCCCTGGGTCCTCGTCCCGGGAAGTGGAAACGCCAATTTTAAAGATTAAAAGACTTTAAATTGGCGGCCGAAGGGGCTCTGGTAATCACACATCTTGCATCGATCAAATGGAATTTCACACATTAGCATCAATAATCGTTTTATAGAAGGACAGACTAACGGACGGACAACAGTGCGAAATTTTAGGTTTACAATTTTTTAAATTGCTGCTTAATTTAAATAAACGAAGAGATGCGCACTGACGTTATTAATTTAACTATTCATATTTAAATAAATTTTTATATACACATACGTATGTATTATATTTATACATTAAATAAGACAAATTTCATTTTCATTTGTAACTTGTATTTCATGGCTGCGCATTAACGGCAGGTGGAAGACAACCGTATCCCACCTGCTGACAAGTGAAATAAGTGGATTCAGCCGCAAGGGGCTTATCAATACAAGAAAGAATATCAAAGAAAAGAATGCATTTTAAAATGAATAAAAATAGTCTCGATTCATGGGTGTCTGTAAAAGAAGCAAATTACTTTCGAAATCGAATAAACAATTTTAAAAATTTATTTTCACGTCATAAATACAGATCAATATCTATGAACAAAAACTTTTCGGATACTTTAATAACATTTTTTAAAATTCATAATATATTCTATGTAATGTTCTTATATATACAAAATATCTCCATGATATTTTAAGGCTTTTGAGTTTAATAATAATTTCAATCGGGCTTTTAACACATTAATTACGTTAAATTTGGAGAATAAAACTCATTTTCGACAAAATTTGATTCGATACTCATTAGTTAATTTCTAACTTTCCTCTGTATACAGCTTGATTCAAAGCGAAAGATATTCATGTATATCGCCTCACCCTACGAAGGTTATAGATCAATTAAGGCCTCGTGCTTTTAAGGATATTATTATTTAGTGGAAAAGAAAAGGCCATTTACATCTCGTAGCTTACGGCTTCGCTTAATTAAACACATTTCTACTTGTGCGTATTTTCAGCTCCAGGTGTTTTGCTTAGTAAGGAGTCTTTAGTTCGTTTAACTAACTAAAACGTAAGAATTATCCGGGGCACACTTTTGCACACGGCACCAAAAGGCTTTGGCTCGAGCCCCTACAATAAGTTTTTGACACCGGGTGACATTGTCTGTCTTTCAGGAGAAGTGACGTTTGTCAGACGTTGGTCAGTTGAGAGCCAGAATCTACGGAGTTCACTTTGATAGTTGTCTGTGATTGAAGTTCTTTAAAATATCTTTTAATCTGTTATTTGGAAGCAATCCATTAAATTTCTTTGTTTTTTATAAATTCTTCCAATTTTTCAGATATTAATGCTGAAGTGATTAATTGTATTATACGAATATTGATTTATTTTCTTTCAGAATAAATTCAATTTAATTTCGAAAAGTTCCAAAGAATGAAGAAAGAAGCTTTCTTAATTTAGTAAATAAAATTTCAGAATAATTATCATCTTGATTTTCATAATTTATCATTTAAAATTTCCTGTTAATTAACTGTTGATTCATAAACTCCATAAGGTTAAGTACACGGATACTTGATAATGTTTATCAAAAAATTTATTTCAGTCGGTACGTACACCTGTGTTTGTGGAGGTTTCGGGCAGCATAGGCCCCTCTTCAGCCGACTAAAAATATCAGAAAAGACTTCAGATCTTTAAGAATTTTCCTCGGAAATCTATGCAGTTTACATTATCACATAACTGCGGTCTCTGCCGGTTCTTGCGGTAAGTCCGTACTGTTAAACAGTCGATACATACCTCTATGGACACTATATGTACACATTCTTCTTCCACCACTGTCTTACAAGACAAAAAATATTTTGAACAAACCAGTAGGGTTTCGCGAACTCTACTGGGCAATCGGATGTTTTAGAGGGAATGGGGGAGGGGGGGGAGAAAGGGCATTAGAGGAAATGGGGGAAGAGGGAGAGAGGGCATTAGAGGTAATGGGGGAGGGAGGGAGAGAGAAAGAGAGGGAGGGAGAAAGAGAGGGAGGGAGAGGGCATTAGAGATAATGAGGGAGGGAGGAGAGAAGACATTAGAGGGAATGGGGAAGAAGGGAGAAAGGAGGGCATTAGAGGGAATGGGGGAGGGAGGGAGGGAGGGACAGAGGGCATTAGAGGGAATGGGGAGGGAGGGAGAAAGGGGGGAGAGAGGGAGAGAGGGCATTGGAGGGAAAAAAGAGAGAGAGGGCATTACAGGGAATGGGGGAGGAAAGGAGGGAGGGAGGGAGAGAAAGGGCATTAGAGAGAATGGGGGAGGGAGAGAGGGCATTCGCATGTTTTAGAGACGTTCCTCTTCGAATGTTTTAAATGTCAAGAGAAACGTCTCTAAAACATTCGAATATAAAGTTCGTGAAACCCTACTGGTTTGTTCAAAATATTTTTTATCTCTTGTAAGATAGAGATCAAAGAAGAATGTTTACATATTGTTTAATGTTTACAGTTGTAAATAAGCTCTTGCACATGTAAAAATGTTTTATGTGTGTATTATATTTTTTAGTCGGCGGAAGAGGGGCCTACGTGGCCCTAAACGTACACAAAAACAGGTGTATGTACCGACTGAAATAAATTTTTGATTGACATTGCCAAGTGTCCGTGTACCTAAACCTTATGGAGTTTATGAATCAACAAAAATTAACGGCAAGGTTTCGAAATACGATAAATTAACTAATTTTAATCAATTAATTCAGTTTTGTCTGAAAAAGTAATGATAAAATTGCATAAGTATTTATTTGCAGAAATTTATTATTTAAATTTCAAAAGTTTAAAAGTTTATTGCTTTTTAAAAGCGATTTAAGAATTATTTTTAATTTTTCGTTATAAATGATTCTATTCGACACGATAAATGTAACCTTAATTAACTTTTCTCACGTGAATGTAGTATAAAACATGAAAATCCTTGACATACCTTCATAATTATCAATAGTTTTACTTAGTCGATGACTTGCAACAGGATAATATGTAAGATGGAAGTTTTCTAAAAAACTGGATGAAAACATCCATGCAAGTTGTTGTTTTCTACAAACAGTAAATGTTTTCATAAATCAAAAATAATAAAAGCAATTTCAAATAACATGTAAATATATCATCAAATTATACTGTTTAGAGTCTATGTAGAATTTCAAATTATTCAAATTTACAAAATATAAATAATTAAACAATAATGAAATAATTCAAATATAGAATAATCAAGAGTGAAATGTTTTAATAATATTAATGACTTGAAAAGCTGCTGTTTATTCCAATATTTATCAATAACAACTAAATGTCAACAATTACTTTAATTATTAAACATTTCCAAATGTAAATGAAATTACTTTAATGTTTCAATTACCAACAACAACAACATTTAAAATCAGTTTATATGAATATAAATTAAGGAATAAATTTAAAATATTTACTAACCTCTTCATATTCGTCATCACTGAGTGAATTTTCATTGCTATGACTTTCAATTTCTCCGAAATTAATGCTTTTCATCGTCTTTATTACTTTTTCGTCGGTGTTCTGTTTACATTTTTCATCTAAAAATAAATTTTATATTTTAAATCTTATTTTTTCTTAATTTAAATTTACAATGCTGTTATTAAATAGAAACGAAATGATTAAAAACATATAATACAGCAGGATATTAATATTTTTCTTTAATTTCCGATAACATTGAGTTTCAGAAATATCTTGAAAAATAATAATCCAATAAAGACTAGAATTGTGCAGAGTCATACAGGCTTTATTGAATTTCAGATATTAATAAATAAATATAATGTAAAAACACGGAGTTGTAGAAAACGATGAAATGCACTACATAATAATAGTGAATATATTTGACTAAACAATGTGAAAATAGATACAAACTGAAGATCTTTCCGATACTGAAAGAATCAGAGTAATGAAAAAATATAATAATTTAAACACAAATATAAAAAATTAACTCTAATTTTCAGCATATAATCCACGAGATGTGTTTGAAAGTCAATTTGTATACTATTAATTTTACAAAATTTGGTAAGTTATAACTACTCATTACACAGAAAATTAAAGTAATTTTTGTTTGTGTACAAACACATTTAAAAATGAATTCTGTTTCGAAAATATTGAACAAGCATCTAATCAAATAATTCCCGGAACTATAACAATAACTTCTGTCCCCAAATATGTGACGTCAATGCCAGAGATCGAAATCATTTTTCTGAGACAATGGCAAATTTTCTGACTGAAGAATTCGAATATTACTGTCGATGTCAAAATCATACAAGCGTTTATTGTATATTTATGTGTTAACTGCAATTTCGCACTTTTATTCAGAGTATAGAACACATGAAATTTTTCAACATTTGTTTTGATGGCTGTCTGTTAAGTCTATAGTAAATGTGTAAAAATTCTATAATAGACGATCAATAGTGTGCACATTATCATCATCGTATCAAATGAAAATTTATATTATATACGAAAATAAATATTTGACAAAATAATGAATTACAATCTAAACGTTAAGATAATACCACTTCTTGTAACTATTCAATTTGGTTGCTGAAATAATGTAAATATTCTTGCCAAGGAGTAATTATTCAATGTTTAATAAATTCATACTGTATATGATGTAAATTAAACTGTGCTTTAACAGTGACAATTATAAAAAACAAAAGATTTTTTTTGCATTTTGTTACCCCTGTCATAGTAAAATCCCGATTTATTTTTTATTTTGAATATTTATGGTAATAATATTAAACAAATACATAAAAAGTGAATGTAAAAATATAAATGTTAAGCTGTATAATTTAGAAAAATATGTTAGAATTATTAACGATGTGTTTTACGTGTAATAGCAATTTGTTAACAATTCTGAAATTAAATAATAATTTTAACCAACGTTGCGTGAAAGAAATAAAATAACGTAAGATGTCATCTATTTGTAACCTTACCTTCTTGAAATTCTTTGACTCCAAATGATTTTTCCAAGTCATCATCATCGTGTGCTGCATCACCATCCTTATCACTTGTTGGTATTTGTTGGTTTGGTAATGTTTCGGAGATATCATTAATGCAATCGTATTTTTCATTTCCATTATCAATCGTATTTGTTGTTGATGTTGATAAATTGACGTCGACATTAATTTCATCAATTTCTTCGATTGCATTTGCGTCATTGTTAGAAAATGGATTTTCACTAAATACGACGTTTGTGTCGTTTTCCAATAAATTATTCTCGACGTCACATCCATCTTCTTCCTTAATTACTTCTTTTACCAAACTATATTTTTCTAAATATATGAACGCCCTTTTCAAGGGCCTGTCAAAATAATCTTCACGATCCGTTACTGCAATATGTTCTCGTGAATATTCCAAATCCTGATTTTTCTGTAAAATACAATATCGAAATTTGTTTTTATCCTTAATTTAACATAAAACAATAAGAAAATCTAAATTCAAGAGTTTATTGTAGATTGATTAATATAAAGAATCTTAAAATGTTTTTCTTTTTCTATCAACTCCGAGAACATTTGTTTAATCATAAATAAATAATGTAAAGCAATTCATTCAATATTTTATGAAAAGAGATAACCCTGTTTTTCTAAAAAAATTTTTCAATCTTTAATAATGAATTGTAAACACTACAACGAAGATCTTCAGAAGGTAAAGCTATTGTTTTAGACCAAAATATTAAAATATTTGGTGTAATATTAATTTCCCAATTCAAGCCTTAAAATCGGTCCAGAGATCGATCGTTCTAATTTATATAGGCGTTTAAAATACCTTAACTGTATTTGTTCAAGTTATACCAGGAGACCAAGACTCCAAACAGTGATTAAACACGTTAATTTTGATTTTAAGAAGGCGTCAAATAATATAAATAAAGTTTTTATTAAATTCGCTTTCATTTTTATGTAATTTCAACAATTTACTTGATTGAGTATTAAATTTTCCTGGAGAAGAAAAATAAAAACCTAAGTATTTTAGCCTAAATGAGAAACAAATTCCATCTAATATTGAATATATTATTGCAATCTTCGAGATCAAAAAGCCAGAAACTGAGAATTGAATGTTAAGGGGATTGGAGAAATACAGTCTGCTCGATACGTCTACTTCTTTAAAATATTCGTAGGAAAACTGAAAGGCAGTTAAATTTATATGATGTTATGTTAACAAAATGTCTGAATGTTTTTAAAGAAATTACCAGCTTTCAAATTATATTTAAATAAACAGAAATCTCAAAATATCGTTACATATTTCTCTATGTATTTGACTTCTATTCCTATCTGAATATTATTTGCTCTATTTTAAGTAAAACATACATCATAAAATTTTCTGATAAACTTACCTCAATCTTATTTCTATACGGAAAACAACTTCCGTCAAATTGTTGTTCATCGCCTAGAAATAATCATTTCATAATTATTATTGTAAACGGAATTACAAATACTAATTTATTCTAATGTATTAACAAAATATAAAATAACAAATTTTCAATTCGTTTTACAAAACCTATAGAATAAAAATTGTAGAAGCGTGTGCTGTCGTTTATACGTCTTAGATGGAAACAATATTCATATATGTAGGATTACATTGAGAAATAAAATCATAAAATTAATTTATGTTTGCACAAATCTATTCTATGTTCAAAATGTTGTATACAGAAAATTAAAGCAGATTTAAATATCATTAATGACAGTCAGAAATATTGATTTATTCTTCTTTTTCTATTTACTGTGGCCTATACGTATAGTTTCTTATTCGTTGCAATTAAAAAGTTTATCTTGAAGACAATCGCAACTAAATTTCTACGCTAATTTTTGAGAATTAATTGTAAATACCCGCAAGTTGTTCTCCCTTTTTAATTGAAAGAAATCAAGAAAAAATGTAGTTGCAATTTATATCATAATGTGCTATATAATATTTTCATTGATTATTTTAAACCTTCCGTTAAAAAATTACGATTAATACAGTTTTTTAATATACATCATTCACATACCGATAAATAATTCTTTAATTATAAATATATATATAAATAATTGATTGAACTTACTTAAAGAATTCATTTTTTAATAAAATCTCTTTCGAATAATAAAAGCTTCGAATAATCGCTTTGAAAATAATTGAATAGTTTTTGACAATGGTCAAAATTATATTATTAACATTTATTGTTAATGCGATAATAAAAAAGTTCATAGTTATGCTCAGAACAGCGCGTGCATTGAGCATTACGCTCGAGCTAAAGAGCACATTCATAATTTTCATGCTCTTCAACTTCATATTGTCTTTTTAAAAATTTTAGTGACTGACTGTTTCATTCAATACTTAAGGGTATTCTTTGTGTACCTCTAGCTGTACGTGTTACACATCTATTTACATAATTTTAAGATCGTCTTAAATCAGTGGCGTTCTGTCCTTTAGAAAATACATATTGCGCGATTATTTTCATATTTTAATATACTTTGAGTTAATTAAAATTAATATTTTATTATAACTGCATTATGTATCTTATTACAAATTTCTAAACTACACGTGAAAAAAAAAAAAAAAACGATAAGATTGCTATTGTATATTCGAATATCAGTGGCAGAATGGAAGTGCTGTATTGTCGAATACAAGACAGCTTCCACGGAGAAAATATCTGAATCGTGTAAAGCAGCCATATTATACGCATTTGCGAATGCGCTTTACGGAGCATCAACCTCACTCGGTTTAGCTGGTGAATGCTACACGCCAAAATATCGTATAACGCTTCCAATGATTTGACCCAGGACCGGTTCTGAGCTGTTAGCCGCTAGATATTTGGCCGCCCTCGCCACATTATGTGAATCGCGAGTAGATTTATAACTTAACCAATGGCATAGCCAGGGTTTCGTTATAGGGTCCTAGTAGAGGCCAGCCTGACACAAAATTGAATTATTTCAAATTATTGTTTATTAATTAAAATGGAATTTCCATAGGAATCGACAATAACTTAATTAACACACATATAATATGCAACTTCCTTTAATCATACGTTTTCGTATCATTAATATCAAACTATAGCAATGCTTTAAACAAAAATTAACCAATTAATTATTATTATTTTTTTTACCATTCTTTAATATAGTTCACCGTCTTTAATCTAGATCTAGACTTTCAGTGGGTACACTCAGTGGTGATATTCGAAATATTTAACAAAGGGTTCGCTAGCAGAAAATTTTTCCCTGACAATCACCGACAAACGAAATGGAAGTTTTGGCTAGAAATAAATACAATACCTTTTCTTGCGATATATCTAATGATCAGTGGCGTATTTGGAACTTAACAAGCCCTGGGCGAAGACCACGTAACAATAGTCTATTAGTGCAGTCTACCTTTTTTTGTTTTTTTTTTTTAGGCAGAGAAATTTTTCACCCCGAATGGCACTGCTGATGATAGACAGATGTCATCATCTCTCGAAATACATTATCCTTTTAATTTCGCTGTCCATAGCCCGACACGTGTTCCACAGCCATCTTGTATTATCTTGCGCGCGTGAAATTGTGGGATTTCTCTTATGACTGAATCTAGTTTCAAGAACGCTCTTGAATCGATCGCGATTAAACCTCGTTTCGGTCGAGATTGAAACGGTCGAGAGAGATCGCACCAAGACATAGTCCCCGACCTTGCTCACAATCTAGATTGAAATGCTCGGTACGAACGGGGTATAAGGCTCTAGTTTAGTAGTATTACAGAGTATAATACGTATATTTTAATATATTTAAAAAAAAAAAAAAAAAAACAAAACCACTGAGAAATGTTCCGTGTGTTTAACAAGGTTCGGAAAAACTGAAAATTTTAACAACGGGTTCGGCCGAACCTGTGCGAACCCGCTGAATATCACCATTGGGTACACTATACCCAATTAAATTAGCTTCAGCTTTCTGTTTCTTTTTGCAAATCGGCTCAACACTTTTTCGGCTGTAATTTTTTCCTTGACAATGGCATTCTCTATGTTGAGCAGTGACATGTGAGAGAATCGTTCTTGTAGCATTGTGCTTCTAAGCCACGTTTTTATCCGCCTCATAGCAGAAAAACTTCGTTCACACTCGATGGAGCTTACTGGGAGTACTATTGCTTGTTGAAAAAGTTTATATAAATTAAAGTAGCACTTTTTTAAATGTGGTCTCTCAAACTTTCAGCATTCATCTCAACATTTTTAAATTGAATCATGTTCTTCATGACCATCGTTTCAGCTTCCAAGGCTGATGTATTAATTTTTAAGATTTTTTTTTTTATAATTGCTGATGAAATCCTCTCCGTTCTTCATGTCCAATTTAAGAAATGCGTCCACCGCTCGAGCTAACAGTAAATTTTCAAATCGGCGTTTCAGATTTTCTATGATATTATCTACCACTTGGTAGTAAATGTTGATCTTCCAGTATCTACTGGTTGTGAATCGGCTGAAAAATCTAATGTATTGCTTTTGCCCACAATCGACTCTGTATAAAATTCTTTTTGTTGACTCTTCTTTTTTGAGACTCTAACAGGTACTAGTGAAATCTCGTGCTTTTCAGAAAACTGCTCGATGTCTGTCCAAATTTTGAACTGATTTCTACATGCTTCAAAAGTATCTATAGTACTTGTTATGAGGTCACTAGCCTGACCAAGAGTGCCATTTTGAGTCTGGAAAAATTTACTCACTACATTCACTATAGCGAGAACTGAGTGAAATGTGTGTAAGGAAATGACGAACTCTGGTTTCGTAATAATATTTAGGAATCCAGGCGCTAAATATTATCACTGTGTGCTTGTCACGATTCTCAGTGATCTCTTTTTCCAGTCAATTTAATTGCCTCATAATTTGTCAGTACTGCTTGGCAGTTTTCGTAGCGACAACTCGATCTGGTAGTACTGAGACTTCCCACCAGCCCGTGCCGGTAAGTGGTTAATAGGGTACACCCTATAGCTGCTGGCTTATCTCACAAATGCAAAATATGTTTTGTCTTCAATGTAGTAAATATATTTTGTCCTAAATTTTTTTCTCGCCGAATAAAATGTGTACATTTAAATTTTCAAAAAGTGAAATTCAACTTTCTTAATGTCCACAAGAAGTTAGTCAAATATGGAAAAATATACACAATATACGAGGGTAATCCCAAAAGTAAGATCTTCTATTTTTAAAAAAATACAAAGAAACGTTTATTTTCAATAATGTCCATATCATTTTAAAGCTTGAACATTTATCTATTTTTCTACATAATCGCCATTTCGGTCAATGCATTTTTGTAGGCTGTGTGGCAATTTTTGTATTCCCATGTGACATGTCATACCAGCTCGCCGCCATGTCACGGGACTCATCTTGCGCACACCTTCCGATATTGCAACTTTTCTGTTAAAATCCTATGAATTATGCTTCGGGGAAACTTCAAGAACCAAAATACAGAGATCATCCAGTGTGATTCGCCGATCTTCACGCATGGTTTGCTCGACCTTCTCGACTGTCTTGTCGGAAATTGACGGTCTCCCGCTTCTTTCTTCGTCGTGAATTTCAGTACGATCAGCTGCAAACTCCCTACACCACTCGAGGACGTTTTTGACATCTATGCATGACTCGCCATACACTTCCGTCAATAGGCAATGAATTTCAATCGGTTTAACACGACACGGCGGCAAGCCGGTACGACATGCGCATACAAAAATTGCCACAGCGCATACAAAAATGCATCGACCAAAATGGCGATAATGTAGAAAAATAGATAAATGTTTAAGCTTTAAAATGATATTAACATTATTGAAAATAAACGTTTCTTTGTATTTTAAAAAAAATAGGAGACCTTACTTTACAGCTGTGCCAAATAAATTCTATATTTCTTTAATAATTAAAACTAAGACATCAATCTAAAGAAGTATTTTTTCACTGTATGGTGATGAAATCCTTTTTAAAATAAAAATTGAATAGATGAATTTAGATGCCAAAATATAGGGTGTCCCAAAAAAACTGTACACACTCTTTATCAGTCCAATAGAAGAAACGTCCAAATGGCCGAGTGGTCAAGATAGCAGCCTACCGCTCTGGGGTACCCGGGTTCGAATCCTAACGGATCGATAAATTTTTAAGAATTTTTCGGGGTGGTCCGTCCGAATATGTCGGGACCCCCGTCGCCTCATTGTGGGCCTGGCCGGACCCATAATGTGTTTGGTAAGAGGTCCTCTTAGTACTCACAGTGCGGAACTTGTACCTATGTCAATAAACACTTAAATCAAAACTTAATATATTAATAATGGTCAGTTACAGAGTGAGTACATTTTTGGGACAACCTGTATTTTATTCCCTAAAACACTGTCCCTAAACGAATAATAAAGTTAGAAAGAAAATATAACTTTTGTAAATAAATTACAACATAATATTTTTATTATGATAACAATAACAATACGGTAATTATTAATTTAAAATTTATTTTTCAGTGTAGAAAATTTAATAATTTTGCGATATTTGGGCTAATTTCTATTAATGAGTTATGAGGCAATCCGCTAGACGAAGTAAAAACCAAGCGATAGTTCAGCTATTGAGGAGGAGCGGGAATTGTTTACGAATAAATATAATTTAAAATTTTTATAAAATGTCTCTATTTAAGAAGCCAAATCGTAAATTCAGACAAAGAGTAACACATAGCGATTCGGAAGATGAAGAAATTAATAAAGATAAACTTGATAAAAATGATATAAACGATCAAGAAAAACCTAAGCCTAAAGTCAATCCAAACTTCGGTAAAGAAGAAAATGAAAACACTGATAAGAGCAAGAGAGTTGGAACTAAACTTAGTTTTCACGATGAGGAAGATGGTCAGTATTAATTCTCCTTTTTATTTAATATGAATATTTTTTTAAAACATTAATTATTGAATGTAAACAAATTATAACTGATGATGAAATTTTGGAATTGACTATATTATCATTAGATTACACAAAATACAATATAATTATTATTGGATTATATAGAATAAAATAATTTCTGCAAATGCTGCAACATAAATATTTTAAAGGTGTTTGATTACTGTAAAATTCCATGCCCCCAGAAATAATGCATTTCCTAATAAAGATGCTTTATTAAAAGACAGTTAAGCAATTTCCACTTGAAGTTAGCTGCTGTGTAGTGAGGTTCACAAGCACTGAAGACAGAAGTTAAGATGGCTGCCATCACAAATTATAAACATATGTATTTTGCCCCAAATGAAAATTGTGATGTACAAAAATGTATTTTAAATTGATTATTGGAAAAATTAGAAATGTCTTCAGATTTATTAATAATGGCGAATGCATATGTTCTGTTGTGGTAGATGGTTCATCTAGTTAGCCCCAATGGCAGTATTGTGTTTAACAACTTAGCCCACATGACTGTGCCAGCTTCGAGTAGCCCACTGGACTGTTTGTAGAGTGCTTGATGTTATATAGTTTTAGAGGAGTATGAGGACTCGCCCCCACCTGGGCACTAAGGTGCGAGTGCACGCCTACATATAAAGCAAGGAGGATGGTGGGTAGACTGATACATGTTAAAAACTGATCTTCGGAGACGAATATCACGCAAAGGGTCACCAATTGTGGGGTAGTGGGATTTATGTAAAAAGTACGAAATAAAATATTGACTTTGCTCCTTAGACTAAGTATAGATCAATGGCTCCAACTACAGCTGTTAAAGCATATGTCTGGCCCATATAGCATTTTTTCACTCACATGTTTATCGTTGACATTTCAACTAATTCAGAGCATATAAACTTTTGAAAAATCAACTGAATTAATAAATTTTGCAAATTATTTTTATAAAAACCTATTTAAAGAAAAGAGTTTGTTAAATTTTTAGAAGTCTTAAAAAGTTTGCCTGGAAAATATATTTTCTTTTTTTCTTTTTTGGATTTTACAAATAATCCTTTTGAAAATGAAATAGATTATATAAAATGAAAATATCAAATATCACTTTGTTCAATGAATATGTAAAGATTTAAATATTGGGTGCCACAAAATTGTTTCCAATTTTGAAAACATTCTTTTGCAAAAACAGTTCACATTGATTTATGTCTGTTGCTGTTCAGAAACAAAAAATCTTAATCTTACTCTTAGTCTTTGACTATATCTTTAATACCAGGCCCCAGATATGTGGCAGATCATGTGGCTCTTTTCAGAAAAAGGTTGGGAGACCTTTGGATTATATACTTCAGAGTTGAATATTTAAATGTCTCTTAATTTTATACAGTGAAATCTCCATTAATAAACTCCCTGAATAACAGACATCTCTACTTAAAAGACATTTTTACAATTCCAAGACCTTTCAAATACAGCTCTTAGACAAAAAATTAGAATATTCACCTAACTGAAAGTTTAGTGTACATTTTCTCATGAACAACACAGTGTGTGAAACTTTTTTTGACATTACATAAACAGTGCTTATGTATATTTATTATATCCATTAATCAGAAATTAACTCAAATTGTTTTTGTTATAAATGGAAATGAAATGACAAAGAAATAGAATAACAGTTTGACCATGACAAAAAATTAGAACATTAGCTAAATGTGGGTTAAATATAGGAAATACAACAAAATAAACTTAATATTTTGTGGCATCGCCATTTGCCATAATTACTGATCACAATCTGTCGGGCATGCTGTGGATTAATGTTTCACATTTGTTTCTGGTGATGCAGTTTCAAATGTGTTGAATGCACGTCACTAGTTCCTTGGGCCTTAGTTACCACAAGAGAGACAAAACAGGGATTCGTCACTGAAGAGAATGTTATTTCAGTCATCTTGTCCCCACATGAGCCTCTCTCTGCACCATCTGACATGTGCTTGTCATTGCTTTTTTGTTAGAAATGGCTTCATCTTGGGAACACAGAAGTTGAAGTGCAAGTTACGCAACCTTCGGCTAGTAACGTTCACTCCAGTTGTTCTCTATTGTGCATGCAAGTGTTTAACGCTTTTAAAGTGGTTTCACACGACAATCCTTCTCAAGTTTCTTTTATCTCTCACAGTTGTTACTTGTTTATATCCACATTTCTGATGTTTTTTAGTTAAAACTTGGACACAGTTTTGTTGTTTCAGTACTCTAGAGACTGTTGGCTGCAAGCACTTTACATAATTTGCAATTTCTTTTTGTGTTCTTCTTGCTTTGTGCAAGGTTATGATAGTATCTTTAGTTCTGTCACTGATGTTGCACTTACACCCCATGTTGTACTGTTATACTACTCTGCCAGCAGTATGCAAATTTGCATTACAATTTAATTACTATGGCTGTTTGTCTGGCTGTTTTTGCTAATATTCTAATTTTTTGTCATTTCATTTCCATTTGTAACAGAAAAACATTTGAGAAAATGTACGCTAAACTTTCAGTTAGGTGAATGTTTTAATTTTTTGTCTAGGAGTTGTAGGACATCTATTATATTTACCTCTAAATAATAGACCCTCCAAATAATGGATGCTGTCATTCATAACCAACTTTATGAAAACACAATGTTCCACCTTCAATATTCTGAAAGAATTAATGACATGCAAAATATTTTAAAATGAAAACGAAGAATTGGTTCAAATACTCTTTTAGATGATGAATTTTGACTGTAGGCATGAAATAGAGACTGGGTTAAAACAAGAATAGTGGAGAAGGCGGGTTGCAAAAAGTCAAACAATATTCTTTATCTGTTAGAAAATTCTAATCTGGTTAAGTTGTCAATCACTATTTATCATCATTCATATTAATGTTGTTAAACTTCTGTCTTATTGTTGGAATTAAGTTTATGGCACTGAGAAACCATAAACTTTTCTAGAGTTATATATTCATTTGACAAGAATTGTAGTATAGTAGTAATGAAAAAGAAACTTAAGATCATAAATGCAAGAAAACTAAATATCTTTCCACCCTTCAGAGTGGTCAACAATCTCCTTCATGACATGACCTTTGAACTTTTACCAAACAAATGCTGTTGTCATAACCACTTTAATGGCTTTGTGGTGACTAAAGTACAATTTTTACTGAAAAAACAAAAATGTTTGAAAAATTAACCTACTTGATAACTACAAAGCAGACAAATCTCTGTATTGATTTTTATTAGTTGCTCAGATCATAAATGATGTTATAAATGTAACAGTTCTGAATATATTTCCCAACCCTTGAAGTGGATAGCACTTTGTAAGTCGACATTTGAATGAGATTCAATTAAAACAAGATTTTTACAGCTGAAAAAATAAATAATATATTGTATATATATATTTATATATATATATAATTATAAATGCTACATATACTTTTTGGTACATTTACATTCCTAATGCAAATTTGATGTTTTTGTAATCCATCATATTCTCCATCTATATGATGACGAGGGTTAAGATATAGTACAGACACCAGCATGTACCTTTGAATAGTAGACAAACTTCTCGGTCCCAATGGTGTCTGCTATTTGAAGAGAATACTGTATATATTTTACAATCTACTTGTTTTTTAAATAGTCATCAGCTATATATATTGTTTACTCACCAGCTGATTAATAATTATATTATAATTATTAATTATTATATTAATTATTAAATTATTTATTAATATTATAATAATTATTATTAATTATTAAATTATATTATAATTTTAATAAGAGATGGTGCCTAACACCTAACTCTAGTGCCAAATTTATTTCTAATCTATTATCATTTATCCAAAATTTAGCTCGATCATTTATGGCAGTTGTTGGTGTATTTGATTAGCATGTGTTTCAAAAAACAAAACTGTTGTATTCAAACCAAAAATAAACTGCTTGATAGGACGTATTTTTCACTTGTGCTTGTTAAAGAATGTATTCTTCACTTGATTCTTTTTACAAAATAGCCTATTGTCATCTGTTAAATTTATACAAATGCCCAAGTAACAGCTGGCACATATGCCACTTAGACTAAAATTTTTAAATAAAAAAATATACATTAAATATATATATTTTTATAATATATATTTTTCTTAAAAAAAATATTTTTTATATATATATAAAAACATTAAATAGTTTAGTTTGCTAGAAATATAAGTATTATTTTTAATTAGCTTATTCATGTGATTTATTTGATTATTATGATTTGTTTATTTTTATTTTTTAAATTCTGATTCAAAATAATTTGATGTTCTAAATGTTAATCATGAAGATGTATGTAATAAAGATGAACAAAAATGCTTAGTTGAACTACCAAGCAATTGTTGTTTTTTCTGATGTATAACTTCTGAAGACAAGTTAGTTTATTTCATTAGTTGTTTAGTTTCTGTTTATAGCAAAATATCAAGTAACTAAAAAAGCTACTGATTTGAATATTAATTATGTAATCTTCATTGTAGACTGTACATTATTGTAATTTCTCTTTTAAATTTACACTTTTACAGCTATTTGTTGTACACACTAAAAAATTTTAACTGTGTAGTTGTTTACAATAAATGCAAAAACAAATGTTAAAATGTCAGCTTCAAATATAATTATTTGAGAATGCTTACTTCATGAATTTAAACTTGGGACAAATGCTGCACAAGCTTCCCAAAAGATAGGCAAAGCATTCAGAGAAAGGATGGTGTGGGAAACGCCGGGAGGTAGGACAGAGTCGTACCTTCTTTTTGTTGGCGGACAGGTCGGCAAGACCCACCCCACTGTCAAGGATGGCTAAATTTTCCAGATATCCCGACTTGTCGGGAGCGGGTAATTAATTGTCAGGTCGAGTGGAGGAAGTGTGTAAGTTCGTCGATAAGTTCAAGGCGATATTCGAAGTAACGGAACCACGAGGAAAACAAATAACGATTTATTTAGACGGTAAACAGATACAAAAGATCTAACGTGTTCCGTTTCTAACCGCGAGAGAGAGAGTTCACAAATGCGGGGGGATCATACCTCTTCCTAGGATTAGTCGAAGAATTAGCTGTAATCGTAGGGTTAATCGTCTCTGTTCTCCGGTCGTGGAGGGAAGCGGGAGGATCAGGCGGGCAGTTCGTCGTCGGCGGGCTTTGGTGACTTCGTGTCTCGGCCCTCGCTTCTCGGGACGGATCCTACGGGTCGGGTGTCTTGTGCGGACCTTCAGCGACCCCGTTCTCGGCGTTCTCCCCCCTTTTATACCCCAGTCTCATCCGCTGTGATCACCAATCGCGATGGAGGGGATGAGTCGAGTTCCTTGACTCAGAGGTTAGATCCAGGGAGGAGGGAAGTGAGTTTGCCGGCGGAAGACTGCACATCCTTTGAATCTTGATCGCTATCTCCCGAGGGGTTTGAACAATAAAATGTAAAACGGACTGGTCAGTTTTACCCGGTCGTCACAATGGTTAGTAAATTTACAACTCAAAAGAAAAAAAATTGCTTTATGAAGAATCTCTTTAAGATATATCCTGTAAAGGTTTGCTACAGTTGTTGATGACAACAAATGATTGCTGTTAAGTCAGATTTGAGTCACACATGTAGTCAGCTTGCAGAAAGATTGGTATGTAATGAAATCATTTGTCTGCACTTGCATTGACTAGAAGTAGTATTCAAATTAAGTGAATGGGTTTCATATGAATTCACAGAAGAAAACAAATTCCATATATTTCCAGTTTCTCTCTTGTCATAAGAATGAGCTGTTTTTGGATAGATTACTGACAACTGATGAAAAATAGATTATGTTCTGCAACACTAAGTAATCTTGTCATTGGCTATCTTCCAGAGAATATTTGAACCTTTCATATCAAAACTAGAATTTCATAACCAGAAGAATTTATTATATATGTTATGGACAAAGTGATTAATATGGGCATTATTCATAATGCTGGGTCATTACAAATAATGACCAACAAAATCGGGCATTGTAATAAATTTCAATAATTTATCAAATTGACTGGTCATTATGAATACTGCTATCATCTAGTCGGGCAAAGTGATGATAATACATTGAGGAGTGATCATCCAACATATTCTAACCAGTCAGCACTCACATCTGAGTTGCGCATGTGTATTGCGTTTAGTACTGAATTTGGCGGCTGTCACAACTGTTTGTGCTCTCAATGGATTCCTCTCGGGGGGAAAGCCACCGATTGTTTAATGTCACTAGTTATTTATTCATGGTAGTTCTTGAACACACGTATCAATATCTAGTGATGTTAAACAATTGATGGCCTGTCGGCGGCTCCCCTCTGGGAGGAATTCGCCAACAGCACAGACAGTTTCCACCACCACCATGATGGTGCACATAGGAAAAATTTTACCATTTAATTAATATAGTTAATAGTACTTAGTTTTAAAAGATTAGATGTTCTTTTTAAAATACTTTGAAATAATTCACAAAAAATAAATATTTCTAAATGAAATAAGTGGAGTTTTTTTAATCAAATTAATTAATTTCGCACAATTTAAAATTTGGTACTAAATGTGATATGCACTCAACGTGAACAATTGGCAACTCAGAGTGCCAATTGGCTAGTGTATGTTGAATGATCACTCCTCAACGTATTATCAGTTTGCCCGACTAGATGATAGCAGTATTCATAATGACCGGCAAATTTGATAAATTAATCAATATTTATCACCCTGTGCGCCCTTTTTGGTCATTATGAATAATGTCCGATTAATTACTTTGTCCATAACATATATATATATTTTAAACAAATTGTAAAAAATACAAAATATTAAAGACTTACATGAATAACAGTATTTTTAGTCTTCCTTGTCATTCTTCCCACATATGGGTTTTTACAGTTTGTTTAAAAAAAATATTTTGTTCTGGATTTTTTAGAATTTTTTCATTATAATGTAAAATTTTATGGAAAATATCTGAAGTCACAACTTTTTACCCGATTTACGTAAATGTAGGTGGGAGAAGTAGCCTATAAGACCTTTGACTCTACAATGTTACGAGGGCTGTTCGGAAAGTTTGCAGCCTTTCCTATATGCAGCGCTGCAATGAATTTAATTTTTGTCGGGAATAATTCAGCCATCTTTGCTAAAGATACAATACCAATTTCCGCTTGATTTATCGTAAAGTTTTGCCACGACAGCTTAGCAGATAATCAGTGTGCACATGCTTTGTCAAAAATGGAGAAGACGGAGACTCATGTAGTCATAAAATACCCGACGAAAAAAGGGTTGACCCCATTTCAAATCGAAGCTGACATGGATGAAATTTTGGGAGAGTCTGCTCCTTCATACACCACTGTGAAAAAATGGACAGCCGTTTTTGAATCTGGCAGAGAGAGTGTGGAAGATGACCCTCGCAGCAGACGGCCGTTAACTGCTGTCACTGAAGAAAATATCGACAAAGTTTATGATTTGGTGTTAGTAGATTGCCGTTTGAAAACATGTGAGATAGCTGAGACAACAGTCATCTCTATCAACCGAGTGCACCACATCCTAACTGAAAATTTGGGTATGACGAAGGTCTCAGTAAGATGGGTGCCACATCTGCTGACCGCCGAACAAAAACATGTTAGCACTTTGATGTCAAAGGAGTGTTTGGACTTCTACCAGAAAAACCCACAGGATTTGTTGCGTCGGTTTGTGACTACTGACAAAACTTGGATGCACTACTACACTCCTGAAACAAAAGAACAGTCGAAGCAATGGAAACACCACAGTTCACCACCACCAAAGAAGGTAAAGACAGTTCCATCAGCGGGGAAAGTGATGGTCTCGGTTTTTTTGGGATGCTAAAGGCATCATCTTTATTGACTACCTAGAAAGAGGAAAGACCATCAATGCTGTCTATTACTGTGAACTTTTGGAAAAAACTGAAGAAAGAAATCAAAGAAAAGAGGCCACACTTGAAGAAGAAAAAGGTTCTGTTCCACCACGATAATGCACCTGCACATTCCGCCAGAATCACCGAACAAAAGATAAACAAACTTTGCTTCCAATTAGTTCCATATTTACCATACTCACCTGATTTGGCCCCCAGTGACTTCCACCTTTTTTCAAACCAAAAAAATTTCTTGGCTGGAAAGAGATTCCACTCAAATGATGAAATCATCTCTGAAGTGAACGAGTATTTTGCACACCTTGACAAATCGACCTATTGTGATGACATAAAAAAGCTAGAACATCGCTGGAATAAGTGCATTGCTAACAAAGGAGGGTTACGTTGAAAAATAAAGTATTAACATTATTTTGTTTGTTGTTCTATTTGAGGCCGCAAACTTTCCGAACAGCCCTCGTATATTCTGTAGTTGTGAAAAGAATGACAAGAAGGAAGACTACAAGAATAATGTTATTCATATAAGTTTTTAAAATTTTGTATTTTTTACAATTTGTTTTAAAAAAATATTTTGTCCTGGATTTCTTAGAATTTTTTTCTCTATAATTAATAATGTGTTTGGTGGAATATAACAGATATTGTTCTGTCCTCTGGCCAACTAACCACATGGAAAGTTTACTGTGTTCAGCTGCAGAATGTGCATGAGAAACTTTTCCAAAAATAGCCAGTACTGATTAATTGCAAAGGTGTTGTATTTCTTCAAGATAATGCAAAATCTCACACTTCAAGAGTGACTTGAAAGACACTTTTTAACTTTCTTTGGAAAATTCTATTCATCTCCCATATTCACCAGATCTCTCATCATCTGATCTTCACTTTTTTTTTTTTTTTTTTTTTTTATCACTTGACAATCACATGTGTAACTGACAATTTCAAAATTGAGAGGAATTAGAAAATGAGTTGAGTGTGTGTTTCTAAGACAAAGAATTTTATAAGAGGGGAATTTATAAACTTGTTTCTCATTGGAAAAAGTTATTGTGAGATTGCTTATTTTTCAGAATAAGATATTCTTGTTTTATTTTTATGAATGTTTTAATTTTGTCTTAAAGTGTATGATAATGTAAGATTTTATTGTTCACTTCTATATTGTAAATTTTAATTTTGTTAAAATTTATTATGCAAAGGTGAATAACAAATTAGATTAAAAGCAAAAAATTAAAGTACAAATGTTTTCTCGGAATTAAAATACGGAGGTACTAGTATGGGAAAACTATTTTCTAATTATGATACAATAGTCTTTTTAGCCTTTGCCTTATAACTAGAGAACATTATTTATGAACAGAGTGAACAGGGTGAATGTTATAAGTCAGGTTCAGGCTTATTGATGTCTTGCTAAGATATAGAAGTTTTGGAAATTTATATAGCAGGTGGGCAAGCAAGAGTTCAGTGGGAGCCAAAATGTAGGTTTTGCAAAATGCATGGGAGCTGCAGTTCTGTACTTTCGTGGTGGATAGTATGGTAAGGCTGGGAAGTATAGCACTTTCAGCAAGTAACTGAGTATGCGAAAGTGTAACTCTTTTTGAGTTACACTTTCGCATGTAACTCAAAAAGAACCGCATTTGTCCATGCCTGTTATATAGTCTCAAGTCTGTTTCTCAATTACATGGTTCAGATTGTAACTATATTATTGAGAATTGTAACTATATGGTTCAGATTATTTATCTAATGTTTGAAAACATTTGTTTATGTAATATACAGGGTATTTCAAAAAAGACGGGCACAATTTTTAAGGGGTGGAAGAACACATCAAACAAACATTTTTCCTCGTAGAATGTGTGGTTGAATGTGAAGTGTTCTGGACAAACACAGTAATGCCATATCTTCTATCAGACTGCCTCACTGGGGAAAAGTATTGCATTTTTCTGCAAGAGGTCTCGCCATATTTGCTGCAGGACATTCCATCAAGCATCCAAGAATGCATGTAGTTCCAGCACAATAGAATGCCAGTCAATTTTTGCACTTAAGTGCAGGACTACCTAAACACTACATTTTCTCACAATAGATTGAGCATGATGGCCCATCACTTGGCCCACAGTCTCCTGAGTTTTTTGTGGGACACCTCAAGCATGTACAAGCATGTATGATTGAAACTCCTAAGGATTTTGTTGCCAGATTTAGTGTCACTGCTGCAGTGCACTGAAGTGCAGGACTACCTAAAGTAGTGTTACTGCTGCAGCCATGCACGAGATGCCCAGTATTTACTAAAATGTATGGATTCACTTTCAATGTTGTGAAGCATGTATCATGGTCACTCTTTTCAGTGATTTTTGTAATTATCCATTATGAAAGATTCTTTTTCCATGTTCTATCATCAGTCATTACTGTGTTTGCATCTCTACTATTTGACCATGCATTCTATGATGAGAAATATTTGTTTTGGTGTATAGTCTTCTGCCCTTTAATGTTTTTCCCATCTTTTTTTTTGAAACACACTGTATTTATAAAATTTGTTTCTATAATTAAATAATGTAAAATGTTTTATTGGTCAATCTTAAAATTTTTTATTTTTTTTTTGTTCCTTTTGATTATAATTTTTAATTTTGTATATGTTTGTTTCATTTAAATTTCATGTATTTGGGAGATGACCATTTATTAAAATGAAATTTCACATACATGAAGTCAAAATATATATATGTATATATATTTAATTTTCTTTGTATATTTAACATAATTTAAAATTTTTATAGTTCAATTTTATGTTACTACTATATATACTGTAATTTCATGCAGATAATGTGCAATAATATATACTCTGCAGAAAGGTTTTTTTTGTTATTCGATCAATAAATAGCTAGTTATTAGTAAGAAATTACTACTATGCAGAAAATTGCTAGAATGGAAATAAAATCTTCATTTAACATGTGTCTGCAGAGAAGACATTTAAAGTGTGATGCTTATTAGAATGCAGTTTAGCATCTCAAGCATTAGACAATACAGTAGGATCCTTGATATAATCAGACTCATCACACATGATTTCAGGTTTATGCTATTAGCAATCTGAAAGAAAAGAAAATATGTTTTATTTTTGTTTATCCTATCCAGTTTTGGTTATTTAACTGTGTACATGGTGAACCCAGTCAAAATGTGTAGAAGGATTATACTAGGCTTATGTAGATCTCATTTTAAATTGGACTTTTAGATTGAATATTTTGTGCTTAGGATTTTCCTAATGTTTATATACAGAATAAGGCTCCTGGTAGGGTATGAGACTTTACTCTCCTGGCTGAAATGATTGTTCTTACAGAAAGCTGTTTGAAAGGTCTGAAGATATAAGTACAGTAGAGCATCGATTATCCGACTCAATTGGTGACTGATGTTGGTCGGATAACTGAAAAAACGGATAACCGAAAAGTATGAAAAAATATATTATTAGTATAGTATATTAGTATAACCCATGTAATTAGTATATTAGTATATCGCTATTAACCTGCTTCGTGTTGAATTTTCATCGATGTTAAGCTTAACAAATTTTTTGTTTTTAAATAATAATCGTCACTATTGTATCGTTAAAAATTATTTCTTTATTTTGCACAAAAGAAATACAGTACTGTACTGTATATTAAAAAATACAAAACAAAAAAATATATATATTCGGGTTACATATTTTACATAAAGTAGGCCTATACATTAGAAAAAGAACTCCAAAATTCTCTTTTGCTTCACAACTGACACTCATTTTTTTGCCGCTAAGTCTCGCACACGTTTTAAAAACAGCAGTTCGATAGCATCATTAAATAATGGCTTAAATGGTTTAAAAATACTGGCCTCCCTTTCATGGTCGAGTCAGTGTTGCCAGCTAAAACATGCAAAAATTTAACAAAAATAATATTAAAGTAGCCAAGACATAGCCAAATATTGTAGCGCCACATCACTAGCGGACATTTGAATTTGCCGACTAGAACGCGGTCGGTTAACCGATGTGACGGTTGATCGAGGGTCAGATAATCGATGCTCTACTGCAGGGGTGGCCAACTTTTGTGCACATAAGATCTACTTTTTATCGTAAAAATGTGTTGCGATCGACTTGTCATAGGCATAGTCTAAGTGGAGAGGGGGAAGTGTGAAATACATACTATGTTTATACACTGTTTCAGTACGAAGTGCACTCACTGCTTATGAGTCGAGTCATAACTGCATGCATACAGTTGCGTTCAGTTACAAATATAATACATTAAGTCAAGACATCGCTAGCGATTGACCAAAATTGGCTTGGCGATCGACTTGTTGGTCACCCCTGCTCTGCTGTATTCACTTTTCTTCATGAGCTTGTTTAGTTGGAGGGTAAGATGTTCAGTGAAGATATTTCCTTTTGTAAGAGATCAATGTCAGGTATGACAATGCAAAGATCATACAATCTATGAGAAGATATCATGTTAAGAAAATTGAATGGATTCTCAGAAAGCAAAATTCTACTAGATACAAAAACCTGGGTACCAGTTTGATTTACTGTGATATCATCTTCCTAAAATGTTTCAAGGAAGCCATCTAGTTTTGAGAGATGTATTCACTTCTTTCATATAGTATTAGATAGAAACATACATTACTAGATGTTGAAACACCCATTACTGAACTGATTTTGCTGAGGTCCATAAAGAATTTTTCTGATGGAAAACTTCCCTAAGAATACATATATGTTCAACTAAGCATAAGAACAGGCTTTTTTGGAACAATATTAAAGTGCATAAGGAGTAATCAAATAAAAATAGTATTATTATACCTAAAGCTATTGGTGGAAATGATACTATTTTATACTTTTTTGTATTGTATTTTGTAAAGTATTGGTGTGAAAAATTCAAATGATTGTTTTTCGAATTTTGTAAGTTTAAAAATATTGGTTATAATTCTACTCATTAGAACTCTTTTAATACGTTTTTAACCAGACCTCTGAACAGGGTTGAAAATATTTGTTTTGATTAAACTAGTGCTAGAAAAGTGTGTAAGGTGTAATGTGATTGGTATATTTGTTTCCAGTTTTTCTACAAGTGTTTTATACTGTCTCTCCTTTAGCATATACCCTATATCTCATTCAATTAGTTGTACTCTCTCTGGTTATCTTTGCCTAGAATTTTGTTGGAAAAACAACTGCAAAAGTTCATCATCTACATTATAATATCTTAAGTATCAGTACTTCTTTATAGTATTTTATCCATAATGCATGGTTACTTGCTTATGGGATATTACTCTAATAAATAAAGAATATTTAATTGATTGGTTTTTGAGTTACTATAATCATTCATCGAGCTACAATCTTCTTTTTACCAAATGCATGATTTCATGTTCAACAATGTCAAGAATTTGCAATCTCATCATCTTGGAATATATATCTTGGAACTGACTCATCTTATGTCTGTGTGTGCTGCTTTTTTGATTAAAATGACAGATGCAAAACAAAAGAGGGCCAATGAGAAGCCCTCTCTTTGATGGTGTTATGTGAGATGATTTTAAGATAATTCAAACACTCTGTTTTTCCTATGTTCTTACCTTGGGTAATTTTATATTCTAGATACATTGACTGATTATATGGTGCAACTCAACATAGATCAATTTTTGGAGTAGGTAAATAACAATCTGTATGGATTTCTTCTTTTGCTATGACTGGAAGGTAGCAGTGCTATATATTTATTGGACTGATACATCAACTACAGAGATGTACACATTGCTGCCAGAGAATATAAAAAACTGGAATAACATTCTTTCTACACATATCAGCAGATTCTTTCTGCATTTACAGCCCTTACCCATCAAGTATTCACACTTAGTTCCAGCATTCTTAAGAGATGGAATACATCAAAGAAATAGCTATGCAACATGAGTAGTCCTTGTGGATGAGTGAGCAACGTAATCAATAAGTACGGCTACAAAAGTCTGCACACCAGCACACGAGGCAAATGGACTGAATCAATGTTGTTAATTACAATGAACAGCAAGAGCAATACATAAAAAGATTGCTTAAGTTACTAATACTAAGCTATGCTACAGAAGAAATCCTGGTGTATACAAGAAACTAAGGAATGATAAAAGATGAAGACCATTCTAAAATTGGAGTATATAGTATTCTTAGAGATCATCAATTTGGTTTGGATGTAGAGTATATGGGTGCTTTCCTTAAGATTACTTCAAGCAAGAATGAAACAATATGAATTATTAAAAAAAAAAAAAAAGACAAACTGATAACAACTTTAACTGTCTATAATGCCGGATGTATAAGTTGACTTATGAGGAGCTCTATTAATATGTCCTACTCATACTATTTCTGATTTAGAAAGGTTGGTGGCTTAGGAGATTTATAAGTCTACTAAATTCTCCAAGTTCATAAATGTAAAGGATGCTGAAACTATTTCCAGCATTTGGAGATTTTTTTTACCAGATTCCCTAAACTAAAGGGATTGCTCTTATAGGTAAATATACATATTTATTTAATTCCAATATCCAAGTTTGAACTTTGAATTTGATTTCGATTTTATTGAATATTCATGCTTGGTTTTTTTATATGTATATATAACAACCAAGTCTGAATACAGATTTCATTTTATATATATATATATATATATATATACACAATGAAAAAAGCTATGGCTTCTAATGGAGGTGAAACAGAAAAAAAAGTTTTAATGTTTGAGAAGCTACTTCCTAAACTGCATATCAGTAAGTATCTTGCTTTCTGTGGCTATTCTGGAAGTGTGTAGTGTATGCTGGTTCAGGTTAAACACTGCTACAAGTTATTCATATGAAATTACAGTAACTGTTACCTTATTTTAAGCTATTAAGTAAAATATGCTTTGATATTATCATATTGTTTAAAAGTTAAATTTAATTTATAATTTTTCTGTTTAATATAGACGGAGAAGTATTTAAAGTGAAGAAATCAAATTATAGTAGGCGGTTAGCAAGACGTTTGGAAAAAGAACGAAAGAAAAAACTTGAAAAAAATGAAGAAATAAAAAAAAGTGAAGAATTTATGACTGATGAAATTGATGATCAGAAAGTGGAGATGGTTCAAGCAGATAAAGATGTAAATTTTTTTGAATTTTTAAGCTTTGTTAAATTCACAAATGCTATAAAGGTATCTTCCTATCTTCCTCATACACACCGGGGTGTATATTATATAATTAGAACTCACTTGTTGCTATAAAGGTTTGAGGTATCAATTTATGAAAGCTACAGTTTTTCATTATTAAGTAATTTATAATTACCATACTTACTCGCATATAAGATGAGGTTTTTATTCATTTTTCACTGCTTCAAAAACCTAGGTCATCCTATATGCGCAAGCGAAGGATTCTTTGTGTTTTTGCAATAATTTTTGTGAACCATGTATTTGCATTTTTTATTGGATGTTCACTTCTTGTGTTTAAAAACAAAAGTATTTTATGTGAGTTGTTAGAATTATTTTTGTGTATTGTCAAGACTAAAGATGAATAGCAACAAGAAAAGCAAAGCTTTTGAATTGAATTCTAAAATCACATGGGAGCTTGATATAAGTTTAAATTTATTCCCATGTGAAAACAGATGATTATTTGGAAATCAGAATCCAGAGAAACTCGTAAGTGTAATCGACGAGAGTGGATTTGACTGTTAAGAATTGGCAAAAAAGGTTCCAGATTGTCCAGCTTTACATGAACAAATTATGTTGTCGATTTTACAAGATTTTTCCTTAAAGTTTAAAATGCTAGTAATTTTTGCGGGACAATGTGTGCATTTGATATAAAAATTAGAATTGTATTAATAAATATAATTTTCTTTATTTTGATCTTTAAAGTCACACCTCGTCCTATATGCGAGTAAATATGGTATTTGTTGAGTAGTCTCTCATTGGCACCAACACTGCCACACATATTTGCATTTGCAAAAACCCATAACATTGGTCAACAGTTACCAGTTAAAGAACAAGGTAACCACTGTCTATCAGCATTAAACAATTTTTATTATAACATCATTGCAAGCCTTTCAACATTTTATCAATGTTATCTTAAGGCAAAGAAAATGTTTTTTTCTTTAAAAAAGACATTTCTTTTTTCCTTTGCTTCATAATTTTCATGTTTTCTCAGCTGTCACTTTCAATTGATATGTTAATTTATTGGGTTGGTGCAAAAAAGTTGTGGTTTTCCACCATTAACTTTAAAACAGTATATTTCTATATTTCAGCTTAGAATAAAATTTATTAATCAAAATAAGAACCATTTAGAATTTATACATTTTTTCCAACAAGAAACAAATCTATTTATTTCAGTAACATAGAATTTGGAAGACCTGGAACCAATAAATTCTTTAAAGGCATTTTGGGCTGCTGCTTGGTTGTTGAAAACCTTCTCTTGAGACAGTTATCAAGGTTCTCGAAAAAGTGATAATTGGTTGAGAGAGATCTGGTGAGTGAGCTGAGTGAGATAGAGTTTTTTAGCCCAGTTCATTCAATTTCTGCAGAGTCATTTGTGAGACATGTGGTTAGGCATTGTCATGGAGAATTGGTCATTTTCAGTTGACTAATGGTAAACGTAAATGTTTCAGTTTTTGGTGCATGTTGTTGATTTCCTAACAATACTTCTCTGCTGTGATAATTTCATCAGGATTCGAGAAGTTGTAATAGATAATTTTACTTGCCAACCACCAAACTGATCATATTCTTTTGGCGCAGCTTTGATGGTTCATTGTAATCCAGCCACTGTGCAGAACGCCACTGATTATCATACAGAATCCATTTCTTGTCACACATCACAATGTGATTGAGAGAAGGATTGTTTTTGTTGTGCAAAAGAAGCATAGGGCAACCATCTGTCAAACTTCTTTGATTTTCCTATTTGGTGTAAATGTTGAACTACTGTTTATTGATTAATATTAAGTTCTTCTGCAACCTCTTGAGTTGTTTTCTGGAGATCAGCTTCAATAATGGCTTTCAAATAGTTGTCATCAATCGCAGAAGGATGTCCACAACTTTCCTCATTTTCAAGAATCTCATCTCCGTTACAAAATTTTTGGATCAAATGTTGATTGTCCCCTAGCCAAATACTTTGTTGATGTTGCTTGCAGTTTCCACTGCTTTATATTCCATTTTAAACTCATACAATAAAAGTGCTTAAATTTGCTTTTTTTTTTCTATTTTTTAATTTGATAATATAAAATAAACAATGATAAACATGAAAACAAAATGATTAACATAAATCAGAAGAGGGTACTTTGTGCTTTAAAATGATTTATTAATATAATTAAATAAAATTTATTAGCCCAAAATAAAATAATAGCCTCAAAATTTAAAATAATGAAAATTGTAATTATTTTTGTGCCAACCTAATAATTTAGATGAAATTTGAAAAAATTGTAGACCTATAAATTTCCACTGTCATCTGTCTGTTTGTCCATTCATTCATCTGTCTTTCCTTAATCTGAAGAATGGAGTTAGATAGATGAAAGATGTGACCAGATTTGGAAACCTTGGGCAGGAGGCCCTGATTAACTATATATGAACTTCTTCATATTATTTCATTCAAAAATTTATTCCTGAAAGAATTTAGAGAGATGATCAGCATTTCTCTACTGCTTACAGGAAAAGTGTGTACAGGGGCAAGCCACTAGTAATTTGAGGTGGAGAGCATATATATTATTTTAAATTAAAAAATTATTAAAAATTGCAGCCCAGCATTGTGATGATGTCACAATAAATAATTGCTTCTTACTTTTAAATTGTTGTTGGTAGCTGTTTTGATTTACAAGGAGCAGTCAAAAAGTTCCCAGAATTTACCTACAGTTAGAAAATGTAATATAAGATAAGATTATGCATTTCTATGGCAGGAAGCTCAGCATGTCTGTTTGCAGTGTGATAATGCTCATGCAACTTTAGACTTGCACAGTCATTACTATAGTGTCTTTGTTGGGTTTGACTGCTTATCATTTGGCACAATGTCCCAGTTCATGCAGTGTGCAAACATCAAGGTCATGTGTAAATTGGGGAAAACTGCTGCAGAGGTGCTGTCATCCCTGCAGCAAGTTTACGAGGAAGTGGCTTGACAAGTGGTGTGGACAGTGGTTTCTTCATCACAACAATGCACCGAGCCACACATTGCTTATTGTGCAGCAATTCCTCGCTGACAAAAACATTACTGTCATCACCCAGTCACCTTACTCCAGATCTTGCTCCCAGTGACTTTTGGCTGTTCCCTACTTTCAAAATGGACTTCAAAGGGATGCATTTTGCAAGCAGGGAGGACATCATATTGAATGGCCTAACTCCAGAAGATTTCAAAGGAAGCATTCCACGCCTGCTTTCAACAGTGGCAGGATCAATGGAACACGTGTTTGTGCGGGAGGGGCCTTCTTTGAAGGTGATTAGGTTTGCATTACCATATCGTGTCACTACAGTGCAGAATCACAATTCCAGGAACTTTTTGACTGCCCTTCGTATTTTGCTAATTGTGTTTGCTAATTTAATTTTGGATACCAGTGTATTTCCATATAGGAAAATTAACAATAGTAATAAAATTACTTTTTATTTCCAAATTTTTTATATTAAAGAAAGTAAATGGTATATTAATTTTAAAGAATTTCAGTTATAAATTATCAGCAAATTTGTTAGGTCTATTCCCAATTCTATATATTCACTCGCCTATTCCATCAAATTATTCTTTTCTCAATATGAATAATTTTTGAGATTTATAAATAAATATAAATAGAATAAATTATAATAATATGGAAATATTAATAATATTTCTAAATATTCCCAAATAGAAATAAATTATACATTTCAAACTAGTAGTATACTTTTCTTATCATTATAGCTACACTCAAACCTGTTTTTGTGCGATTTTTTATTTGTGCGATTTGTTTTGTGTGATTTTTTGTGTGCGGTATATGAATTTCAATGAAATTGGTATACTGCACAAAAATAATTGCACAAAACACATTGCACATATAAAAAATTGCACAAAAACAGGTTTGAGTGTACTTTTTTCTTTCTGATATTTTGTTTCATTATTTTTATTTCTCCAATGCAAACTTTTTTATTATTCTCAAGAGATTAATTTTTAATAACTTTTTTAACATAGATGAATTTAAATATTTTTTTTTTTGTGTTAAAAGTTCTACATCTATAACTTAAATTTACATTTTTAACATAATTCATCTTAAAACTAACTAGTTTAAAAGTTTCACCCTTAGATATTTTTAAAAATTTATTTCTCACTTTTCTACTTTTTCAAAGGGGAAATAGCACTCCTAGGCCTGTACCAGTTACCTGCAAATTACATTAAACTCAGTATCACAAACATCTTAACTATGACTATACTGTTTATTTAAGGAAACTGAAAAATATTTATTTCAGACATGTTTTTGGCTTTCTTAAAGACATTCTTGAAAGGCAATAATTGAGGATGGCTTCAAGAAAGCCAAAAATATTTCTAAAATATTTTTCAGCTGCTTTGGGAACTGATATATGTTTTTTAGTGATGCCTGATACAAAGACAAAATGGCATTTTGATAGTAGTAACCATTCACAAACTGTTTTTTTTTTTTCTTTTTACACACTATGCAATTCTGTCTTGTCATATTGGGAAATTCCTCAGCTACCATGGTCTTTAGGGAGAAGTTAGGACCTTCTGGAGATGCAGTGCAAATTCTCATGTTTTGCATTAAGCTTTAGATAAGGTTTGATGATAGATATTTGACTATATAGATATAATAATTCAGTCAATAAAATTAATAGATTATATAAAATAGATAAAAACAGGAGAAAAGAACAAGAAAAAGTTGTGGTGTGTGCTCCATTGTATAAAAGTTGAATTTATATACAATGGACTACACACCATTTTCTTTACCTTTCATCATTTATTGGATCTTATTTTTGGATGTTGTAAAAAATTTTGTAGTCTTCTCGTACTTTTCTTGTCCTGTATGTCATCATCCTTTTGTCTTATCCACTTCTATACAGCATAATTTCCTACATTCTAATTTTCCATTATTTTGGCAATACTGAATTTTTTGTTGGTGCAAATTTTGAATTTTAATTTGTTAAATACCTTGCTGAAATCATTACTTTTAAGAAACCCTAGAAATATCAACCAAAATTAGCAGATACTCCTTTCTTTTTTTTTAATATGGCTTTACTACAGAGCTACAGAAAAGTAAGAAATGCATGATTATTTTTCTTACTTTTTTAGTAGTATTATCCAGAAAAGACCAATTAGCTATGTGGAGAAACAGTAATTTGTTTATAGCAGGCATGTCAAAGATACGGCCTACGGGCCAGTCAATAAAATTAATAGATTATATAAAGTAGATAAAAACAGGAGAAAAGAAGTTGCAGCCTGCAACATCAATTCAATAATGCTATTTGTTTATTTTTTTATTATCTTTATACCAAAAAAAGAAATGTGATACTTTGTATTTAAGCAAATAATATTTAATAAACAAAATTGCTGAACTCTATTATTTTTGTTTTTATTTTTATTTATTCTTATTACTTAGTGATATTTATTTTATTTGATTTATTTTTGTGTTTAATTTCTTGTTTACATAATGTTTTCTCTAATTCGTCTTTTGAATTTCAAATTAAAGTCCATCTTGGCAAGATCATTACATAATTCTCACTATTTTGCATATAAAATGCGTATTTTTTATATATTAGTAAATTACAGTTTATGCTTGTATTTTGATTCTTGCGATCCTTATTTCCAGATCAGTTTATAGGCCTGCTTCAGGCCTGTAAATTTGCTGAAAATGTTTGTTCTATGATTAAAGTTATTGCTGGAAAAGTACAAATGTTTTTTTTTTTTAATTTTATTGTGAAATCTCGGGTTATTAAAAAGGAATTTTTTGAGTTGGCTACTTTTGGGCTACTTTTAGAAAATTTGGCTACAAAAGCTAAAAACATCTGGCCCACTGTCATACTCGAGACAAAAAAATTGGCACTTAAGCAGTTTGAGTTTGACACCCCTGGTTTATAGTATGCTAACACTATGCATACATATAAAATTCTGTTAAAATTGGCTCAATATCATTTGGAAGTTTGTGCACAATTAAAATATAGAGTTGTCCAAATGAAAGATTATTAGTGATGTAACGAATATTCAGTTACTACCCGGTATTCGGCCTATTCAGCCTATTTTTCGCTATTTGGCCGAATACCGAATATTTAAATCACTATTCAGCCGAATACCGAATATTTAATCACTATTCGGCCGAATACCGAATACCTAAAAACAGGAGTAAGAAATAACAAAAACACAGTAAATTAATCATTTTGGAAACTTTTATTAATGCTAAACATTAAATTATAATTATTAAAGTTAATAAGAAATAGCGTCTAACTCTAGTAAATTATTTCGTAATTAAAATAATAATATAGCCTTTATCTAGCCCGATATCTTATGGCATTGATGGCGTGTAGGTTAGAATGTATCGAGCATTAGTGTTATTGTTTAGTTAATTATGTTATATTCGTATTCTTGTATATTTTAATATTTTTTATGATATTTTAAAATGATTTACGAAACGTTTTATTGAAACTTATCGTATTTAATGAAAGAATTATTTATTTCTAGAAGATGAGTAACTACTATATAATTTATTTTATATATAAAACAAAGAATGAGCATTTCTCATTATATACAAAAGATAACATTTGAAATCGTGTTAATTTTAAAAATATTGACAAAAACAATAGCAACAAAATATCACAAAACTTCACAAATAGAAACACCCCAATAATATATTTGAACTGTTCCACAACTGGGGAGAAACTAGACCATATTAGTCCCCACTAAAGTATATCCTTAGGGTACTATTCAGTCTACAAATACGTAGAAAAACAAAATTTTAGTGCTTAATTAAAGAGTTAAAAAGATCGATTGCAAATAAAATAACTTCGTATTTAGATGTAAGTTATAAACTTGCATCTAAATACCAACAACTGCTGAATCATATCGGGCTATTTATGGCTATTACATAAATTATAAACCAATTTGGCACTAGAGGTAGACGTTAGGCTCCATCTCATATTAACTTTAATAATTATAATTTAATTAATAAATTTAAATAATTTAGACCTACTGGAAGAAAAAATCGTAGTGACATCGGGCCAATAGAGAGCAGGGTGTGCGATCTTTGCATAATGAGGTTTGCGCGCTAATTTTTATATGCGCGTTAATCAAGCCGAATAGTTTGGTCGAATATTCGGCCATTTGGCCACGCTCCTGGCTGAATATTCGGTATTCGGCTGAGGCCGAATATACTATTCGTTACATCACTAAAGATTATGATTCTTAAATAATGAAGGGTCTGAAAACTTTGGACCATCCTGTAAATTACTATTCAATATGTTACAAATCTTTTGAATTTAATAGTGATATTGCACTCATTTTTGAATTGGTACTTATCAATAAGCTGATATATTAATGTGAATATATTAATAAGTCAATTATTGGTTTTTCTATAATATCATCTATTTATCATGTATGGTCAGTGTCAAACCTTATAATGTCAGATCTGGCCCTCTACATAGTTTACTCTAGTATGCAAAGATATTTTAAGCATCAATCAAATAATTTTTAAAAAATTAGGATTTTTATAAATTATATAATTAACTTATATATCTTGGTTGTTTCAAGTTCAGGAGAGGAATGTTTCATATCATTTTTACCTAAAGTGACATACATATTAATATATTAAATGAGACACTTATTTGTTATATATTTGGACTATATTAAAATATTTGTAGTCTGATTGCCTATGAGTTATGTGCAATTTTCCCATTGATTGAAAAGTTTGGACACTACAGTGGAACCTCACTTAACGAGCACCTTGCACGACGAGTATTTTGCATAATGAGCAAAACAAATTGTAAAAATTTGCCTCTCATAATGAGTGATGAGGAGAGGGGAAGTCCTGAATTGTGCGCATGTGGCATGCTCCATCAGTCTGTGTTTAGCATTCGTTCCGCTAGCATCTTAGTGTCGCTTGTGATCACATGTTTTTCCAAGCTTGTGTTTACACATATTATTTATAAACATCAACAACCAAAGCCCGTTATATAATAAACACACCAAACGAAATGCCAAATTCTTGGGTCATTAAATTTAATGCCCGATTCCAAATTAAATTTTAGAAATGTTTGAATTAAAAGTTAACTACAGCAGAGAGTCGTTAATCGGAACACTGGTAATCGGAATCGCCGGTAATCGGCACAATTTTCAGTCGGACTGTGTCATGCTGAATTGAACGTTTTTGATACTAAATTGACTTCTAAAGTATATAATTTTCATGTTTTTATATTCTTCAGTATATTTATTTTGTTTGTACGAAATGCAGAAATAATTTTTAACGATACGATAGCCTCGATTATTATTATAAAAATTTTCGTTAGGCTTAAAATCAACGAAAATTCAACACGAAGCGACATGCAATGGAGAAAAATTCATCACGAAGCGACACGCAACGGAGAAAAATTCATCACGAAGTGACACGCAACAGAGAAAAATTTGAACATCGGACAGGTTAATGTATTTTTTCGTACATAATGGGTAATCGGAATAACCCCAGTCCCCGATTGATTCCGATTTTCGACTCTACTGTATTTATAATTTTTAGATTTAATATGAGATGGAAACATAATTGCCTGCTTATAGTCAGATTAATTCATTTCTAATATTCAATTATAGCCTTTGCGTCGCCCAAGAATTTGACATATCGGTTGGAGTGTTTATCAAATATATTAGCTGTGATTTTTTTTTTTTTTTTTTTTTTTTTTTTGTTTTTGCAAATCAATTTCTCATTCCAGGATGGTTCATTCCGCACTAGAAGAAAAGATGATGATGATTCACGCTCCTTAACAGTATATTGTACAATGTTTTTTGAATAAACGTTATACATAAAACATTTGAGCATTTTTTCGGCGTTATCGGAATGCATTATCATATTTTACATTAATTTCTACGGGAAAAACTGTTTTGCTTAACGAGTGTTTCGCATTACGAGTAAGACTCTGGAACGAATTATGCTCGTTAACCTAGGTTGCACTGTACTGATATATTGTATCATTTCATCTAAACTATGTAAGAAGATATGAATTAAATACTTGATGTCTGATGGAAAGTCATAAAGATTTTAAATGCTACATTTGTTTAAAATTTAAATATTTTAATGATATAATCATTTAATTGTTACAAAAAAAGAATGAAAAGCAAAATATTATAAAAGCATTTAGCATCTTTTATTATATTCTGAATGTAATATTCTGATGTATATTTGCCATTTGGATTTTTTTAATATACATATAATTTTATGTTCATTAGTAATAATTTTTCTTTAATATTTCTAATTACAGAAGTTGTATATTTGGCAGTGTTGTTGAGAATTGTATTAACTAGTAAATTACTGTGTTAATAATCAAGCTTAAAATGTTATTTGTATGCAATTATTGTGTATGATTGACTGTACAAAAAAAAAACATTTATTTTATTATATGTATTGTTTTTAAGGATTCTATGGATATATTAAATGGTGAAGATGCTGAAGATATGGAAATAGATTCAGAGAATGAAGACAATGAAAAAAATAAGCTATTCCATCCTTTCAAAAATGTTCTAAAAAGTAAGATAAAATTAATGATTTTGAAATTAAATAATTTAATATTAAAAATAGTGAGATTTTTATTTATTCCTAATTAAATTTGCATTATTAATTACAAATATAAATAATTTTTTAAATGAAAATATATAAAACAAAATATATTATTATAAACATAATTTAGTTAAATAAGACAGCTTAATTACAATTATCAAAATATTGTATCTAGTTAAGATTTATCTAAATAAGATTTTTAAGAAAACCTTCTTAAAATATTTTAATTAAAATTTCCATACATAGGCATGACAGTTTAATGTTTTTAAGACAAGTTAAAAAATTTTAACAACACATAAGAAGTAATTTATTAGAAAGTTCAAATAAGTAACAAAAAATCATAAAGTATAAAGAAAAAGACATTCTCTTTAATATTTCACAATGTAAAAAGTTTTAAAAAGTCTATGTTTAGAGATATAATATGAAGCGTGCAATGCCATAAGGTTGTAAATGCCAAAAAACAAATTTTTCAGGAGAGAGAAAAAACACTTTTTCTAATGAACAAACTTTAATCAAATGCTAGAAAAATTATTTTAACAATTTATAGTTTGGAATAAAACATTGGGTTTAATTTCAAACACCTACGAATAATAGTAAGGAAACAAAAAAAGTTTAAAAACAGGGTTAGAGTCATAACGTTGTAAATGCCAAAATTGTGCAAGTGCATAAAGTTGTAAATGCCAAAAACGATTGCAGTCATAAAATTAATGTTTCTACAGTTGAAAAACAGTTTTGAATACCAAAAACTTACATTTAAATTATTAAACACAATTTACAAATTCAATATCAATTTTAACATTAAAAACTGACAATAATCTATTAATGACTTGAACTGGGCTGTAATCTTTATCAATAAGGTATTAATTTAGTGTAATAAAAGTTAAAACGTATTTAAAAACTTCAAATTTGAAAGATTAATGGAAGTCCAAATATCATTTTGAAATATCAAATAATAAAGTGACAGGTTAACTATTAATAAACTGGCATTTAGTTATCCGGTTCTGCTAGCATCTCCTTGAAATAGGTTTGTGCTATTGGATTTAAAAATGGTATCATTTTACCAATGTCAGGTTTCTTCTTTTGAGGAATCCCAAAATGGGAGCGAGCAAGAGGAAGTGGAAGATTTTTGAAATCATCAATGCTAACTCCATCTTTCAGCACATTAAGCCCAGTGCACCATCTTGCTGCTTTACCTCCATCTTTAGCAATCATAACTTTACCAAAGTTATTTGATGAGAGTCTAATTTGGGATGCTGTTGAGATTCCCAGGTCTTTTGTATTCAAAAATGCGTGGGCAATCGATTTAAAGTCATGAAATTTCTCAAATATGATGCAGGTAAAAGGGTTTTTGGTCCCTGCACTTTTAATGATGTCCACAAGATCCTTTAGTGTGTAGGCTTTGCATTTTTTCCTCCGTTTTTCAATTAGAGCAAAGTCTCGATCACAGCTGAGAAATGTGTGACCCTTTACAGGGTATTTATGTGTTATATCTGAAAATACATTATTGGCCAATAACACCAGATACATGGCTATCACGTATTGATTTTTGTTTTGACCAACACAATTGTCTGTCCACAAAGTCAGCTTCTTTCGGTCACCAATAGCAGCCTCAGTAGTAATATAATGGTATATACAGGATGATATTTCCAAAGACCCTCTTCCTCCAAAATTCTCACTCCACAAACACATGCATCCTTTCTCTTTAATTGAATCATGAATTCCAAGGTTGTAGCATGCCAATTGTTGAGCATAATACATTTCAGTGTGTGTTAATTGTGGTATATACATTTGCTGCTGCAAGTCAAAAGATATAACATACGAATCTGAGGTTTTAGCATTTTTTGTGTCATCAGACATGTCTTTTGTGGTTACTTCAGCTCTGTAATGATGTAATTCCAGTTCTGTTTTTGCTGATGCATCACCAGCTTTTATTCGTACATCAAGGCGGTCACAAGTTGAGCAAGTGTCCATGCGAGGTCTTTGAAAAGACAGATTGAATTTGGTCAGGAAAATTTCATTGTACCATTGTCGAGTAACTGGGGCTTTGCTCCCAGCATACTGTTGACAATATTTCTCAAGGAAGGCTCTATACATTCTGCTAACATTGAGATCAGGTGATAAGTACATTTTATCTGTACTTTTGGCTCGAGCATAATGACTTTCTTCACTTGGAAAACTCTTAATGTGCTCAATTATTTTTTCCGTCCACAACTGCTTTTCAGTACATTTTTGCTGGCCTCCTCTTTGATCAGTAGCATCCATTTTTCCTTCCAAAATTTTTTCTCTAATCAACTGAATTCTTCTTGCAGTAACCCCGAATGTATTACACAAAGTCTTAAGACAAACTCTTATTTCACTTCCACCGGGAAGAAGCAAATGATAACTGAAAGAGTGTTGCCTTCTACTTCCAGAAGGATGGTGGTACTTCCCATATCGTCTCCTTTTTATCATCTGGGGATGAACAAGTCTTTGAAGATAACTCTGTTGCTTATTGTAGTCAGCCAGTTCATAAAATTGTTGGAAGAGTTCCTGACGGTAAGCCAACGTTACGTTTTTGCAAGCGAAGGAACACTTGCATGTCACCTGTAACATAAACAAAAAGTTTGACAAACTTGTTGGAAACAGTCATATACAAGTTGTTCACCCATGCATAGACACAATAACTATCCATATCTTGCAAATCTCAAATCTACGTCTATATTTTTGAAGTATTAAGTCTTTTACTTACCCCTGTTGGTGGATCCTTTCTCGGATTAACTTTCTGTGATATGGGAGAAATGTACTCTAAGCCACTATTTTTTTGTTTCTTTCGAATGTTCTTCTTCCATTTTTCTGCACATTTCTTTCTTCTTTTAGGTATTTCATACTTTAAGGAATTCATTTCACTCGTAAAAAACTCACTGCGTTACAAATTGGAATAACAAAATGATGTAAAAGTAAACCGTAACATTTTACGCGCCAAAAGTCACGTGGCTTGCGCTTTGGCGCTTAAAATGTTATGGCTTGCACATAACATCATCTTCAAAATATAGCCACTTAGAGCGCCACAATATTTTTTTGTAGGAAAAAACATTGCATTTAAAATTCATTTCTTCAATAAAACGAATTTTGAGAAAAATGGCATTTACAACCTTATGGCATTGCACGCTTCATATATCTAAACAGATTAATAATGAATATTGTTGTTCACATAATTTTACAGATGATGATAAATCAAAATTGAAATAGAAAAGAATAATTTAATGTAAATTGCTTTGCAAGCAAGTTTTGTTAGAAATTATTCTATAATTTTACCTTTAATCTCACTCCAAAGAGCTCATAAGTCAGTATAAAATATTAGAATAGTCGTTTCCAACTGGGGATTGATAGTTTCCAGCATGTTTTCTCAAGACTTGTCTTAAACATATAAACAAATTGTACATGTATGACAATTCTCATCATAACTAGCATCTTGCCATATTCTTGATTGTTGTATAATACTATGTAATAAGATATTTTAATTGAGTAATAATAATAAAATTTTAAAAACATATTTTATTACAAATTTATTACGTTTGTTGCTGTTTTATATAGTAATTTTTAAGTTTTCTTGGAGCTGATAGCTGAGCCATGGACCACACTGAAAAATATTGCATTAGAATAAACAGAAGAGAATATGTACAGTACATTAAATACATAAGATACTGATACTTCATTTACTATAAATATGAGAATAATTTTTATAATATGAAATTGTTGGAAAATTTGAGGTGATGTATAAAATATACATTACCTCCAAAGATGACAAATAAAATTATTTTAACTAAAATATTTTAAAATTAATATATTAACTTATGGATTATGAGAAAGTTATAAAGTGTTGGAAGAGATGTGTCTCTCATTGATAAAAACAATATCCCAATCATAAAGTATTAAATTTTTAAGGATATTAGAATATGATAATTTAATAATATGTCAAACTTAAGATTGTTCAGAGAATATATATAAGAACAATGAATTACTATAGTTTTATTAAGAATGGCATTACATTATGAAAGAAAAACCATTTCTTGAGGCTATAAACAGTGATAGAATATGAAGTTATTTAAGAAATTCATATTTAAAAAAGTTTTCAATTATTATGTCTTTGATAAAATGTTTTATGTACAAAATAATGGATCATCAATATGTAAAAAATTATGAAAATATGTAGAGATTGATTTGCATAGAAATGAATAATAAATAATGTGGAAGATATCAACGTACATTGATTATATGATGTACTTTTTAATATAATATTGTTCATAGAGATGTAAAATAAAAAGAGAGATTAACTCTTTCTTGACCATTTGCCATGCCCCCTTGTTTACTTTTATTTTGTAAAATGGCCGAAGGTAATATGTCTGTCAGTCAAGGTCAGTCAGGCAATATTATTTTAAAAATTTACCAAAAATCAAATTATCATTGTATTCATATGAAAAAATCACATACATTTATTAACATCTTTAGTTTTAAATATGATATTTTTCAATATATTTTATAAGAAAAATTTATAAGAAAAAAAGAATATATATCAGAACTGACATTTAAACTTGATAATTTGTAACTTTTTCTCAAAATTAGCATTGTCCAGTTACCTAATTTTTGCTGGCACTGAGCCAGAAAGATGTAGAATATTGTTTTGTTCAACTCGATATAACAATTATGCATGTATGTTTATTCGTTGTGAAATTATTGACATTATATCAAACATTTGTTTGAAATCAAAACTTTATTCCACTACCAACTAATATAAGGAACTAATATACTTTATTCACTTCATATCAAACAAGAATATAAATTTTTGTAATAAAGATATGATTACCAGTAGTAACAGATGTAACATTTGCTGATATTTTAGATTAAAATAAAATTTAAAAAATATATAAAATATTAGAACTGAAGGACACAACTTGAATATTTATAACATGTTGAGGTATTATAGCTGAATAAACTTATTATAGTAATATTATTGCATGAATATGCTAAAAATGAAATTAAAAAATTATCAGGAAATGAAAAATTAAGAAAATAAAGCATTAATTAAAATTTTTTAAGTGAACAAAACACCAGCTGGACAAAAATATGTGAAACAGACAATAAACATGAAGCTGCCATCAAGTGCTGACATCTGTTGTTGATAAATTTTATAAAAATCGATTTTTAACAGAGTATCGATGAATTGGCACCTTGGCCTATTTGCTTAACAATTGGTGGTGTGACAGATCAGTACCCCTGTCAAGAAAGAGTTAAGATAGTGGAAAGGGATTTCATCAAATTAGGTCTGGTTTTTAAACTGATCGGTGTTTTATTTGAGTTTTTCTTTGGTTGCAGTGAACTGGTTTAAATTTCTTGAATCAATTCAGATTATGAGAACTATTAAATTCAAATTTCATAGAAAAAAATTATTTCATACATAGTATTTTAAACTTTTGTATTTAAAATTGTATTAAATTTAATTTTAATGAACTAAATAATGTTTGTAGAATAAGACTCTACATTTTAAGAGGCTTTGATAATTGTTTTATTTTGGAGTGATCAAAAAATTGAAATACAAGTCAACAATGACATTTTACAATATTTTGAAGACATTTTATATACAAATTTTCATCTTTAGTATGAATAAGAAAGTCTTGTCCAAATCATTATTTATGTTAATATCATTATGGATCTAATAATTTAAATACAGTGGGTGATCGGTTAACGAACATAACCTGTTTCAAGATTGTGTTTGTTATCTGAATTGTTCATTAACCAATTATTGATAGATTTTTATGGGAATTTGATTAATGTGTTCTGCAGACCCCAAAAAATAAAATATTATATACTTTCTTACTACGTTTATTTATATGTAATAATAAAAATACATATATACATAATCTTGCATTTTTATCAGTCGTGTTTTTTGTTTGTGGGACGTTAAAGAATCTGTCCAATGTCGATTGCTTTTCTCTCTTCAGGATTTTTCGGAAGTAATTAATAGCATTGTCATTGTAGAGATCCCTAAGCTTATTAACCACAACCTGGTTTAGATGTCATTCTAAAACCATTGTTCTGACATCCTCTCACTTCTTCAAAAGATCTTTAATAGCAGATGTTGGCATTAAACCTCTTTTTCAGAAGAAAACATATCTTGCCGAGTTTCTTGGTGTTCTTCATTCAAGAGTTCTTGGCATTCTTCTGTCATCAGATCAGTTTCAGATTCCATTATGAGCTCTTCAATGTTCTTTATTTCTCAAATGTGAATTTTGTTACTCCTTAAGCTGCTTGAGTCTTCTTGATTATACAGTATCTTTCTTAGATAAGATTGAACTGTGGTCTACTGTAGACCTGCCCAGCAACATCAGACATCATCTGCCCACTCTCTACCTTTACTATTACAGTTAGCCCTCAGTTTACACCACAGTTCCATTCCTACAAAAGCCGGTGCAAATCGAATCGGCATAAAATGAATCCATATTTGCAGTGAGGTATAGGGTTAGGTTCTACATATGTGAAAAATAAGCAAATAATTTTGTTATTAATACAATACAAACTACATATATTATAAATTTAATTTTCAAAATGTATTTTATGATAAAATAAAGTGAAATGTTTTTTCAGTGAATGGTTGTCTCTTTAATCTGAAAGAATTTACCTTGGTAGACTATCTACAGCAATTCAGGTTAAGAAACTCCAATTCCTTTATTGTATGTTCACATATGCATTTCAGGCTAGTTTTATTTTTCTAGTCCGTTTTCAGTGCTACAGAAAGTAAAAATTACAAACATTGAGTTGACAAAAATAATAACGTGAGTAGATAATGACAAGTAACACAAGGAAACACATTTTACAATACCATTAAGAACTTCACCAAAATTTTTACCAGGCCAAATTATTACACTCATATGGTACTTCTATTTACAATGTTAAAATATCTTTGAGGGTGTGAAGCGCATTACAGAGAAATGATGTCGCTATAAATAATAATACAATCATAAAACTTAGTAACACATAAGTTATTTAAAACTTCTAAAAAGATTTTACAAAAATTTACATACAGGTTTTTTTATTTCCAATATATTCTCTGAAAATATTCCATCCATTCTTAATTCTAAACTATAGGTATGTGTTATAAAGATCCATGAATGGTAATTTATACATACTCACGGTGCTTAGGTTTTTACAATACCAATTTACTGGTTTATTGTCACGCCCTCTATAATGTTGTACCATAGTTGTTCAATTTGCATGCCATTTGAGATATTTATTAAATTATTGCCATTATATTTTACAATCTCAATATGTTCTTTAAATTTTCGTTTATAAATATTTTTCTCTACATGAAGGATTTTAATATTATTTCTATCAATATTACATTTACTATTTTTGATGTGGTTAAACCAAGGAGAGTTGTTATACTTTAATCTTATAGCTGCCTCATGTTCTTTGATCCATAATTCTAAAGTTTGTCCTGTTTTACCTGTATAATCTTTTGGATTTTGACAATTACAATTAATTTTATAGACTACACCTGTTTTTTTCAATTTATTAATATTAGTTTTATGTATTTTTAATCTATCAATATGGATTTTATGTGAAATTTTATTGGTCAAAGATGAGGCCAATACATTCTTCTTTTTTTAGGATTTTATTACAATTATCATAAATGTTAGTGATATATGGGAAGGCTTTGTATGTTTTGTCTTTTTTATTTTTTATATTAAATCTATTTTTATGTTTTTGAAATGGTTTTATTAGAAAATCTTAAGAAAGACAAATGATATTTGAAAGTTTCGGATCTCTTATATTTTTCACAAAAAAGTTAGATTTTTGTTTTTTAATAAAATAAAACACTTACTGGAATATAAACAGAATGAAAACAAAACACCTTGGTATTTCCAGCAAACAAGTAAAATTTAATAAAATAAAAACGTTTTCGACTATTTTTAATAGTCCTCTTCAGTTACTCTTTAAATTGAAAATGGAACACTTCTTTAAACAGAATTAGAACAAAAAATAGAATGCCAGCAATAACATCATTTAAATTTAAAAAATAAAATAAAAATAACATGAAATAAAAGTAACATAAAAATGGTACAAATTAAACAGTAAAATAAAACAAAGTATTAATATAATTAATTGTAGTAAAAAGATTTCCATGCACTAGAAAGACTATCAGCATCTCTATGGTTGATGCAACCTTTGGTATTATGCGCCTTGGGTTAATGTTACCCTAGGTCACAAAATGGTGGCGGCTGGATTTTTTCCCTACGTTGGAGACTGCGATGGGGAAAAACTTTTTCCCTCGATTCAAGATGGCCACGTGACTGGCCGCCATCTTGAATAGCTCGACAGTATACGCGGATTTTATCTGAAATATAACAAATTAAAAAAACCGAAAAAGTAATTTTTTACTCACTTTCCGATGAACGTTGGCTACTTCTTCCTTTGTTTCTTTCCTGTTTGATCCAAGTTTTTCCCGGTTTCGCTTACCTCCAGATTTTCTTTCGGTGCATTTCTTTTCTTCCCTGTTCTTTTTCCTTCGGCCGCTGTTTTATTTGTCGATTGGCGTTTTCCTTCTTTTGATGTGGAAGCACTTTCCTGCTTTTTGGCATCTTTCCCTTCTTCTTGTTTCTTGTTTCCTTTCTGCTTCGTAATCGCCGCGGGCGCCGAAGGAACGGTTTCGGGCTCGCGCCAAATCGGCACTTTTCCACTGCCAGGATAGATGTTGCGTAAGTGTTGAGCAAAAATTTGAAATCTCTCGCCTGGTTTCCTGGAGGGCCAATTCAAGAATTTCTTATACATAAACAAGTACATGTACGAGTCAGATAGATCACTAGTATAGTGTTTTGGCAGGTGTTTCTTGTTTTTTAAATAGCCCCAGAGGCGTTCGATATTCTGAGTATGATCTCCTGTTTTGGGATCGACGAAATTTTTCGAATGATTTACTGTCCTATGTTCGACTGCTACCCCTTCGATGTCGTCAATATGCATGTATCCTTTCCATTCGTCCGTTATTATAGTGCTGCCTGAATTTACGTATTTATACACGATCCAATTCAAAGTATTTTCTGATCTGTCGTTAACCTGACATACGAAGCAATTCTTGTCTTCCCGGCAGATTCCGCCAACCACCCATTTCGTGCTCTTTAATATACGCCCTCTCTCGTACTTTCTCTTACATATGACAGTCTCGTCAATCTCCACTGTTTTATTTGGCCCTCCGATTTTAAATGATGACATATTACTCATAGCAATAAGCATTACCAACCTTATGTGATTGGACCAATCGACACCCGCCTTTCTAGATATGCCTGCCGCAATCGCAGAGGTCGTCGCAGTACATTCCAGACAAAGATAGTTCCATATAAACGACAGAATGCTACCCCAGGAAATGCGACCAAATTTACTTTTAAATGTACCTTCGAAGGCTGAAGTCATTGTACGGCACTTCGTGCATCGCAGGAAACAGCTTTCTCTATTACTCCGGTAGTATAATTTGCATAGGGAATCACAATAAATGCAAATGGCCTCGGTTGGCTGTATTCCTAATTTCGCAGCAAATTTAAATGCGCTATCAATAAGAGGAGGTACACCTAACTCCAAAAATTCGCCTTCCATCAACTTGTAAAAATCACGGCAAGTGCATTTCGACCAAAATTCGTCATTGGAAAGCAAATCGACTAAATCACTCATTTCCGAACAATTTGTAATAAACTAAAAGAGGGGAGGTTGGAATGTAGGTAAAAAAAACAAATCCTTTCCTTAATTTCTAATTACAGGTTTTTCTAACGCTTAGCGAAATATTGCAATAAAAGAAATAGGAATACTTACAAATACAGGAAGTAATAATAACAAATATTAAGCGCTAATAGTTATTTCGAAACCGATAAATCGTTATGAAAAGAAATATGACTGTTCAACCGAACTGTAACACAGCAGCAGGCGTTTCCAACTGGTAGGCAATTTGCATAAAATTGAATCGAAATGAACAGAATTCACGTCACAGATCAAGCATTTGCATATTCGTTCGTAAAACCACTACGAATTACCCGCCGATATTACTCTCGCACGACGTCATGAAAAAGCTCCCTCTACCGTCCCAAATTTACACACACGAAAGTCGCCGTTTTGAGGTTACAGGACACTCGCCAACGTCGAACTCAGGTATGAAACCGAACAGGGAAAAATTCTCCAAGGCGTCGACGTCACGACTCTAGGGAAAAAATTTTTCCCCACTGCGGTCGCCAGGATGGGGAAAAAATCCAGCCGCCGCCATTTTGTGACCTAGGGTAACATTAACCGCGCCTTGTAAATCTCGAGTTTTTCAATGTATTTAATAAAATGTTTGTTAGTGGCAGTCTTAATTATGGAAGCTTTATCCCAATAAATATTGATATCTTGTTCTTTTGCAAAGGCTGCCAGTACAGTACTGTCCAAGTGTTTAGTAATTGAATATTTATGCTCCTGCAACCTCTGTTTTAAAGACCTCATGGTAGCACCAACATAAACTAACTCTGAATTAAAACGGCAGTCAGTTAATGGGATTGAATATACTCCTGATGTGTTGTTTCGATTTAGTTTCAACTTATCGTTCCGTAGAATTCTGTAAATCGTAGGATTACGTCGATAGATCATTTTAACATTGTTCTTGCGAGCTATTCTGTTTTTTCTATTCTATTTTGTTTTTTCTCATTAAGAATTTTGGAATATGGTCAAATGGATGCGATGATGCTCCTTTTTATATTTGCACTTTGCTCCCAATCATTGTCTAACTCACAAAGTTCATCCGTCAAACTTTCCATAATTGAAAGGATATGCTTTAGATCTTTGTATAATTTTTCTAGGTCTTCATTTGAGAGTGGCTGATCATGGGCTTCTTAAAGTTCTGTCACATCTTCCAATCCCACATCACATGCAAGTCTGGTAATGTGTTCAGTTAAATCTTCCTGAAGTGTTGCTACTTCAAAATCATGCATGAATGCTAGCAGAAGTTTCCACCAAACTCCATTTAAGGATTTTGCTGAAACTTCATCTCAAGCCGACTTGATGTTTCTAATGCCTTTCAAAATATCAAAAGACCATCAATAGTCTTTAACTGTTTTATCTGAAGTGTCTAAAACTCTCATCATTTCTGTGAATGTATAACTGAGATATTAAGCTTTGAAGGTTGCAATAATCCTCTAATCCATCGGTTGTTAAAGAGATGTTGTATTGGGAAGCATGTAAACAACCTTGACATCCAACAGTGTTCTCATTTCATCAAGGTTTTGAGAATGTTCCGGAGCATTGTCCAAGAGAAGTGCCTTGGGTGATAATTTATTTTCTTCACAAAAGCAAAGCACAGTAGAGCAAAAATAACTTGTGTATCAATCTGTGAAAACATCTTGTGTTACTCATGCTTTCTTGTTCCATTTCCAATAAACTGGCAACATGTCTTTATTTAGACTTTTTAATTAAAGCACATGGTGTCTGTGAATGATACATTAACATCAGTTTAAGTTTCAAAGTTCCTGAAACATTAGCTCTCAACAAAAGAGTTAATCTATCTTTCGCAACTTTAAAACCTAGAGCAGAATGTTCTTTACGGGAAATAAAGTTTATGCTGGTAACTTTTTCAATATAGCCCAGTCTCATCAGCATTAAAGATTAGGTCTGGAGAATAGTTCTACAAATCCCTGAAATTCCTTAGGAAAAGCAGCTGCTGCTGCAACATCTGTACTTGCTGCTTCACCACATAATTTTATACCTATGACAATTACTTCAGGATTTAAATCTGATAAACCAACCTTTGCTTCCCAAAAAGTTTCTTCACCTCTATCTGTCTCCTTAGATTTGAGATTATCAAAAATTGATTTTGCTTCTTCAGTTATAGCAGCTTGAGTCAATGGAATGTTTTTTTGATTTGCATCATCCATCCATAATGATAACAATTTTTCCACTTTTTCAAAAATTTTACCTCTACTGTAACTCACTTGTTTTACATTTACTGCCATAGACCGTTGATCAGAGTGTTTAATTTTATCTGCATTTTTCATAATGGGTAGTAACAGTGGATGGAAGTAAGTTCAAAGATCTACAGACATTGGGGTGTGTTTGTCCACTTTCCATTTGTCAAATAACTTCCATTTTTGTTTCTAGGGAGATATATTGCTGTGCCTTATTAACATGTTTAGATAGCTCTGGTGCACTTCTTTTATCTGACATAATAACCCTCCTTTATTCTTGTATACATGGGTACCTAAACATTTAGTATTTTAATATTAATTTAATGTGAATGTATACATACCCAACAATATTAAACAGAAAAAATAAATGTGGAAAATTCGAACCCTCTGGAACCAAACACTAACAATAAACTTTTTTATTGTTTGGTTCCCACGGAGAAAAAAATGAATCATGAGGAACAAAAACCGAATAGTGCTGGTTGGTGGAGAAGAGGAACGTGACCGAGACAATAAAAGGGCGACAAGAGAGGGAAAGGGGGTCGGTTACGTAGTGTCCATTAGCCAGTGTGTGCGTCCCGAGTCCCGAGTCCGGAAACCAATGTCGAACGAAAGGATACCCGAGCCAAGGATACCTTAAACTTGTGACAAGACCCACTCGGACCAAGAGGTATGACCTCCCCGAATTCGTGGGAACTCTCCCTCCGGGTACGCTCACTTTAGGCGATCGGTATCTCGCCCTCATTTGTAGCTGTAGCTTTTAATCCTAATAAATTGTTATTGTTTTCATCAATTGTTAATGTCTTTTATTCGAGTATCAGCGCCGCTCTATCGTCGGACCCATCCACTTCCTCACTCTCACTCGCGTAACATGTACCATGTAACAAACCCGAACTGCCATCTTGACCGTGGGCAGGTCTCACCGACCTGTTAGCCGACAAAAGGAGGTAAGACTTCATCCACCTCCTGGTGCTCCACATAAATATATTCAATAAAAATCTTTGTTTTAACGAATATATGATGTTGCAGCTCAGTAAATACGTCAACACTGAAATGAAAATCAGTTTAGCACAGAGAGAACCGGGGAATTACATGATGAAACGGCGGATTGCTCAGAGGCATTATTGTGAATCGGCGTAAATTGAACTGGGGTAAACCGAAGGCTACCTGTATACTCTCACCTTTCGAAAATAAAAACCAACACAAAACTTAACAAGTGCCCACCCAACAGTCTCACGAATACTATTAAAGAATTGTTTCTGTCAGAAAAATAAAAGGCTGGAATTACAATGGAGAGTTTCAAAGTTTGGAGGAATACTATTTGATCAGTATATACCAGGTTGAGTGTTGATATGACGTCTCCCACATTCCAAAAAGTTTCGAATTGTTACCTGAAGGCAAGGGAAGACCAATCGATATTCATTATTTTATGTTGCTTCTTCTTGTGTTTGTTCTGTGAGGTGTTCATTATCCAAACATCTGTTTGTTGTCCGAACATAAAAATCTTTCACGAAAGTGTTCATTATCTGATTTGTTTGTTAACTGATCACTCACTGTGTTATAAATAATGGGTGTACTATAGATTACTCCCTATGGAATTTCAGGACTTTGATTATATATTTGAACTCAGGGGACCGAGACGAGTTCAACGGTACCCTATTTTTGGACCGGAGACGAAAAATAAAAAAGTTATCACACTTTTTAAGTTACCATACTTTTTTAATGCTCTCATGCAGACGACACCGTAGTTGCTAGTATTGCCATCTTGCGGTAAAGTCTGCAAACCGCGACGTCGGACTACGGTCATCTCCCGGAGCGTTAAACACGTGATACGAGAGCGGAGAGAGCGACACGACTTCCGATCATCGCGCGATCGCTATTTCGGTTAATGTTACTTATGGCAGCGAACATGGCGGCCCGACTGACCTCTCATATGGGAGCCACCACACGCCGCCATATGCTAAACTAGTGATCGATTCACGGTAGTTCTAGAACAAAGTAAAAAAGGGGGGGACATCTACTAAAGGCAATTTTAACGGCAAGCACGCAACTCTCGATTGCGATAGCGAGGCCGACTTAGCGGAGAGCGACGCGACTCCCTATCATCGCGCAATCGCCGGAAAAAAGTATGATAACTTTTTTATTTTTCGTCTCTGGTCCAAAAGTAGAGTATCGTTGAACTCGTCTCGGTCCCCGAGTTCAGATATATACCCAAACACACGAAATTCCATAGGGAGTAATCTATAGTATACCCTAAATAATAAATAAATAGAACAACATCATTGAAAACTTATCGTGTATGATCAAATATATATTTAATTTTTAATAAAACATGAAAATTATTTTTTAAAAAGTTTAAAAGTCGATTCTGATTGTAATTCAATATTATGTCCATAATGACAGTAATGGATATGAGAAAACACCTTCTTGATTCTTGTAATATTAGTTCGGATATCTGAGTTGCTACACTACCATATGAATTTTGTTATCGAATTTTATTTGTGACAGTTTCACCACGTTAACATTATATAAATTATATAAACTTTATATTCATGTATCAAATTTAAACTAGCAATGATATTTAACCCCCTTTGTAATAACACTTGTTATATCAAATAATAAAGATTGATTGATTGGATGATTGATATTATTCCCATAAGTAGCAATTTCAAACCTTAATTAACTCAGATTAAAATAATCAAATTAAAACCAGAACATATTCAAGAATTCAGTTCTGATTATTTGTTTTTATCAAACTATAGAATTTTAAGAACAGACAAACCATTTTTAGAGTTTTGCTTTTCAGTTAAGCTAGTGAAGAAATTGAATCACTGAAAATGTTTTTGATTTCAATAAATTAATGTTACAATAAGTTGCATTTTCTTTATTTGAAAATTTATTCAAAACATTATAATAATAAACTATAGAAATAAACAGAATTATCAACAATTAAAATTTTGATTACCTGATTTTGTATTTTCTGATATAGGTGGTGTTATACCTGATGCTGCAACAATATATGCTGTAAAAAAGCATAGACAAATGGCCAGAGAAATGGGTGATTTTGTTGCTCTAGATGATACAAAAAGAGTTCAAGAAACAAAATCAAGATTGATTAGGTAAATTTTATTATGTTTTGAGAGATATCTCAATTGTTATAAGAAGAATTATGTCTAATTTTAGATTTTCATCAGTATTGTAAATGTTTAAAATTATAATTTTTAGAACAATGTTGTTCTAAATAAGCCTGATAACAATAGAATTAGTGTAGGATTTTAGAGACACCAATAACAATGTTTGAAATCCTTTCTGTCATTCTGTAAATTTAGTGAATTTTAAATTTAGATTGGCTATAAATTACTAGAAGATGCATTGCTTGGGTAAAAAGTAATGATAGCAAAGATTATAGCTGATATTACCTGTTTTCACCAGGTGCAAGAATTGGTCCTCCTCTTCCAAGACTCATTAGAGAATTTTTAGATTGGTCTAAAAATAAGTTTGATTTCTCACAAAAAATCACATCTAAAATAGTACAGTAGAAGCCAAGTTCTTCAGGCTAATTCTTAATCTTCCGTCACAGGGAGGAACAATTTGCTGAACAATTTCTGTTATATGATTGTTGCTAAGCTCTTTTTAAACAATGAATATTCAATTTGATGTGATATGCTATATTATATCATTTGTTATATAACATTATCTGATTTTCATTAACAAAAGTAATTTTATCTTGAATTGACAGTATAAATCATTTTGTTTCAGGAAATAAATTATCTATGAGCATTTGCATAATGTTATTTAGTGCTTAACATTGAATAGTCAGAAGAAAGCTTAAATAAACTAAAAATTTAATTTAAATTTAAGAAGAAAACTATCACAAAAACTAACCACTTTTGACAAGCAGATGTTATACAATAGTTTTGTGAATTTTTTTTTACTCTTTAATGGTTATTTTATTATCTTAGCAGTACTAAGCTTTAAAGAAGCCTGAAAAAAACAGGCAAAATATTAGAAGGTGAGCTGAATAAATAAAAAAACAATCAAAAAACTTTTTGTTTTCAATAATTAAAACTCTTTTTATACTTTAAATTTTAAAACATTGTGATTGCCTGAATTCAAATCAAAATAATTTGGATCATATTAAATTTGTAGTTGAAAAAAGAAAGTACAAAATTTGATGTTTATTATTGGATAGTTATATATATATTAAACATGATTACTTTTTATTAAAAATTTTTTAAAGTTTTTTCAATTACACATCTGATTTTAAAAATATTTATTATATTTAAATGCATTATTATTTTACAGAGATGATGACAATGATCGTAGTGATGAAGATGAAGGTGAAGAAGGACGAATAAGTTTTACTGTTAATGTTGCTGCAGTTGAAAGACAGAAAGCAAGAGAAGCATTTTTATCTGCTCAAGAAAGTAAGAATGAAAATTATGAAATATACATAATAGATGCAATTAATAAGAAAACAAATATTTATAATAATTTTAATGAGTTATCTGAAATAAGCTATTCTGATTACAGACATCCCAAATGATTTTAAAGATTTGTTAACAAATAAGTTTAACATATATGTTGCCATTCTTAATATATATATATTTCAACAAATGATTTTTTTTTTCTTATTTTGTAATTAGACATTTAATTTTTTTATTTTTAACATTATTATAACACACACACACACACACACACATACACACAAATATATATATAGTTCTTTTATAACTTTTAAGATAAGCAACATTTTCAAATAGCTTGCTTATACAATAGATTATGATGTTTAGAGTGACTGACATGCAGGTTTGCTTACAAGTTTTTAATAAAAATATAACTTGTGAATTTATAAAATCATATAAAACATTGCAGTATGAAATTGATACAAAAGGAATATAAATATTTTTTTAAATATTCATTTATGGCATAATTAAAATCACACATTTAAACAAAGTTCAGATGATGAATTGATATCTTCGACAAAAGTAAAATTGTTATCAGAATGGCAGAGAAGTGTACTCTAGTCTTCACATATGAAGTTTTGACAATGTTTTAATTAATTATTTTTTCATATTTAATATATTAATGATTCACATCAATGTAAGCCATGGTATAAACTTATAAAAATGTAGAAAATGAAACAAAAAACAAATTAAGATAACATAAGTCAAATTGTAATAAGTCAAATTGAAAAACTGTAATGGTTATTCATAAAAATTAACAATCAACAGAGCATTAGGATTCATCAATACAATGAACACTTGCCTGCCTGCCTGCCATATTGCCTAGTTGGCATGTTGGATGCACTGCTGCAGAAAATGTGTTCAATTTTAACTATTCAAATTTAACTCAGTGTTGTATTCAGTTTTACTTATCAGGATATTAGTATTTTCGATGTTGAGTTGTGTTTCTATCACTTTTCTTAAATTCTCACATCAAGAAAAAGAGTCTTCAATTCACATTTTTTTGAATGTCTTGTTCTTCCTCTCCATTGTCATACTCCATAATTTTCTCTAATTCTTGTAGCTCTCCTGTTGTTAATTCACCATGAATGCCAGTAAGGTTATCCACATCTTTGTCAATTTTTAAACTTATTGATTTGTAAAGAGTGATAATTTCATTTCTCAATCATCATCATCATCATCAAATCTGTCAGTCATGTGAGAAGAATTGAAGATGTTATATGTGAAATAATATTTAAAGATTGTAAATTTTTCCTGGTTGGATTGAAATACTTAGTAGAATCATCAGTTTAAGAACTTAAATTTTACTCAGTTTAGAATATAGAATTTTGACTTTCAAGTGAATGCCTAATATTTACATTAAAACAGATTGGCTATTATTTTAAACAAAGAAACTGAACTTGACTCTTTAAAAAATATATATATATATAAAATAAACTAAAAATTCTGAATCTTGTTAAAAAAATGTTTTATTTATTACATATAAATAATTACAAAAATATTATTATATCATTTATGAATGTGTTTTTATATAATAATAATATTTAAAAAACAGACCTATAAATTGAGTAGATTATTAATGTGACAAAATATAACTTGAATTATTAATTTGACTATTTTTATCACATACAATAAAGGAGAAGAAAATGAAATGGAAAATGAAGAAGCAGATGAACTTGAACGCTGGGAACGTGAACAGATTCGTAAAGGTGTGAGCATGACTCAGGTGAGAAGAATTGAAGATATTTTATTTATTTATTTAAAAATAGTGACATATTGTAAGTCTTCTGAAACTTGAGAATTGTCAATAATATATTGAATCTTTAACATTTGTTATTTGATGTTACTTACACAATATAAACTACTGTAGATTAAGTAGTTAAAATTAATTTATACACATTATTTTACTTAAAATATTATCATATGTTAAATTATACATTTAAATGCTTATATATAAGAGGTAAAAGCTTAGTCTTTAGTATTTTTGTTTATATTGAAGTCTAATCAGACTTCAAATAAAAGTTTATTAAACTTTGTATGTTATAAAACACTTAAATAATACATAATTTACTAAAATTATATATTACTAGAAAACAAATACCTTCACAATTCATATTTTTCATATTACCAGATACAAGATTACAAAGCAGAATCACTCATCTTTTTTTAGACTATTTTTTATCTTGCAAATATACAATTTGTCTTTATGGAAACTAGCAGATAAAGATTACACATTTTAAATATACTTTTCCAGGTTTTCCTTTATATTTTTTCTTTAAAAATAATTTAGTATCTGTCCAGTTTATTGGGATGTTGGTTTTTGAGATGCAATCTAATTTTAAATAATTTTTAAAAAATTTAATGTTACCTATTACTATTAATTAATTAAATATATTAATTGATTTTTATTGCATTTTATAATGTTTTCTATGCTGTAGTTTATGAAGTTATTATTTTTATAATAAATCATTTTAATTCCACTACTATGCTATATTTTGAAAACTTTCTTCAGGAAGTTTCTTTTACTTACTTGTTTATATAGCAAGATGAATACCACAAAACTAATGAAATTATAACTGATGAGCTTTGATAAAAAATATTATATAAATTTTTCTAAACAAATTTTTATAATTTGTAACATTTTATATAAATGATTAACATCTCTAATATGTTTAAAAACCAAGTTATAAAGCCTGACAAAGCAGTCTGTGGTATCTTAAAATGAATTACAAATTTTAGATTTACAATTTTCTGAATTGTAAAGATTATTAAGGTTCCTTTTTTTCAAGTTTTTACCAATCAAGTATGCCAACTGTGATTGATTACATTTTCATAGATTTTTAAATTTCTATAATTTTCATTTGTATAATTGCTGATTGTATAAAAAGTCAATATTGGCAAATTAGCTCATAAGTAAAGATTATTTTTAACGAATTTTGGTGCAGAATGTTTTGTTATATCATATGGGTGTAACAGTTTATTCTTTTACAAAGGATTTCAACACATTAAAACCCAGATATAAATTGCATTTAATTTTTTAACTATTGATATTTGAAAAGAAAAGAATGTTTGGGTTATATCAAATTTCATTTATAATAATAAATTATTTTATATAATTAATTTGAAATAATTAAATATATAACTGTTTAATTATATATGATGTTTTAATTAATAAAATTAACTTGTTTTCAATATTTGTTAGATACAACAACAGCTTCAAACAAATAGTGATAGGATATTTGGATATAATCAACAGAATGACAAAACAGTTAAAGTTACATCAAATACAGAGTCAAAACCACCAAGTAGATTGGCAAATCTTTCAATTCCACGTGAAAGAAAGGATTTAACAGTTAATGATATTAAATCCAGGCTTTCTGAAAGGTAAAATATATTTAATCTTAGGATTAACGAAACATATATTTAAAGATGTTATTAAAAAACTTTGCCCAGCTGATAGCCACCCTTAGGCGTATATCACGTGACTATCTGTTAATCGGTGATGCGAGTTTGCTCTTAGGCATAAATAAATTAAAGAATTAATTAATTCATGTTTTATTCGAGTTTTCCACAATTTTAGCTTTGATTCGCCCTTCTGTATGTCGATTGACTTTGTTTAAGCCAATAAGTGTTTTGTTACCACCCCCGGGCCATAAATATTTCGGTAAATACATTCCCCTACTATTCTACAGTAAATCTTTGCAGTTAACTACACAGTTGACTGAAAACAATCAAAGAGAAACCTAAAGTTTTATTGGGTATCTTCTGTCTTTGTTGACATTACTTAACTAATCACAGACTTGTGAAAGGAAAAAATTGCCACAAAAATTTTTGTCTTCAAGCTTTGAAGTAAAATGTAAACAATTGCAATAAATTCGCTTTTTAAATCATTTTTTAGCTCTAATTAACTAATTTAATGCACTTAGACATTAAAGTAGCTAATTCAACAATATTTAGGCGAGTAAATATGTTTTTAAAACTATCTAGTAATAAATACTCCTCCTCTAATTACACCTAGTTTCCCCTAGGTGGGAAACTCCACCTCCCTATAGTAAGTGTATGGAAGATCGTCTTGATGTTAATTGGCTTTAAATTTCTTTTTTCTACGCCTATTACGCTCTAATTAGTAATTTATATTATTACTGAATCAACTTCAACAAATGAGAGTTTTTTTTAGAACCATCTGGTTGGGATTTTCCCACAGAGAACCTATCCACGTGATTAAAGTCAGAATGTAAACAAACATTAAAAAATAGCTATATTCTTTATTTTAGAGCCATAATTCTACTAGTTTTCATGTTATTTGACTTTACTTAGACAAGAAGATTTCTTATTAAAAGCATCCAGCTGAAAAATTTACTGGGAAACTCATTACTTCTGGATATTGCGTAATCACAGGAAAAAATTAACTAATCACTTATTTTAATATATTATTATATAAAGCATTGAAAAAATATTAAAAAGTGTCAAATAGTCACTATTTCAAGCAGAAATATATGATGGCAAGCTTTAACGTGTCGCTTTATGATAAAAATTGACTCCTCTCCCGGCTAAGTAATTAGAGACATAGTGTAACTAATGGGAATAACTTCTCCCCCGCTCTAGCTAGAAAGCTGCAGTTTGCTTTGTTTAAAAGAAGACAGATGTGTCTACCTAATAGATGTACAAAGTTCAGCAATTCTCTGTAAATTAATTATTTTTTTTCTTTTGTTTGCAAACTTCAAATTTTAATATTATTTTAAATTTGTATTAAACTAAAAATTAAACAATCGTAAACAGTGACATGTTTTTAATCAAACACAAAAAAAAAACAGATTAAATACAGTGCAATTCTGAAGCAAAATATCACAATTTAAAAAATTATCTAAAAAATGCAAAAAATGTGCCGCATGACGAATTCCACTCAATTATTTTTTGTAGATTGCCAGCTGGGAAAGGGTTAACAAACAGTTGTATAATAAAAATTATATATGTAGGACATATGAAACTCTATGTAAAAAATAGTTATCTGACTGGAAAGGCAAGTAAAAAAAAAATACAGTATTACTAAATAAAAAAATGTCATTTTTAACATTCAGAAAAAAAAGTAAACTTAGCTAAAGTAAATTAACTAAATTGTTTAAAAAATTAGACATGAAAAATTATGATATATCCTATATGTTAAAGGCTTTATTCTAGGTATGTAACAGAAAAACACAACAGAAAGTGTAAACAATTATTTAATGCATTATAGAATCTAATAAATGTTTACATGCAAACAGATCACTTTTAATATATTTTTTAAAAGTATTACAAAATTATTATTTAGAATATTGTTTTTTTCTTGTTATTGGATGATGATTAAAATTTAGATGATAATTGAAAATTCCAATTATAAAAGTGTGGATAATGATTTATTAATTCAAATTTCATTTAACAATCCAAATTATTAAGACATTTAAAGATTAACTGCTATATAATAGATTCAGATTCTCTGAAATAAATGCTTTTTGAAGAATTTGAATTTGTCAACAATTTGCTTTCGATTTTATCCTAGCCACTAGGTGTTGTCAGTTTTGGAATATTTGTATGATAATATAGAAGCCTTACACTTCACTTGTAATACAATTTTGAAATGCCAAAAGCAATAAATGAAGTAAAGATTTGAATTTAAATAACAGATCATAAAAATTCCATAATATCTGAAATATGAAGATAGTCCATTAATGAGATGTTAATTATTAATTGAAATTGTTGAATAATAAAAGAAATCAAATTCTACATGATTATTTTGAATTGTTAACCTTCAAATAAGCATATCCAACAATATTTAACTCAGAATTGATTTCATTTTCATTATTGGATAAGATGCGGGATTATGTAAAACTTTGGATCTTCAGCATTACTATCCCACAAATATTTCAAAATTGTCAATTGCTGGGCAAGATTGATTTCAGTGATGAGAGTATTGGGCTGTTTTTCCATGAATGACAATTTGAATCTCTCAGTTGGTCATTGATTTCACATATTTCATCAGTCTGGATTGCTAAAATTATCATTTGCTATCTTAAATACTATAATTAACTGTTGTGTTTTTCATCTTATTATTTTCTTGCTTTTAAAAAATTTACTGAATTTTTTTTTAATTTTATTTTTCTCTTTTGATCTAACTGGCTAAATTTTTTATAAAATTAGATTTTTTTTTTGTACAATGTATATTGAAACTTTATACTTAAAATGTTATATATATATGTTTATATAAATGTGAGTTATCCATGAAATTTAGGAAAAGTTCATTCAGCTAGAATTGTTTTTAATGCCAATTAATTATATTCAAAAATAAAAGTAGACAGAATTGTCAGAGATGAATCATGGGCTTGGTTGTTTCTTTTATCAAATTACATGATTTACATTTCTGAATGTTTATTGTTACTTGTTATCTAAAGCCAGTCATCTAACAAATACATATAATTTTGACTATATTTCAGATTATAAGCTTTGCTTAAATTTGTTTAATGGAATAATGGTTATATAATTTTTGGGCTGCAATTTTCAAATGACAGTGAGAATGCTTACACATTTTCACTATCATCCATTTGTCCATCTGTCCTTTGCTAATTTCAAGAATGTTAGATAGATGTAAGTTGAGACTAGATATGAAAAGCTTAGCTGCTGGAGGCCCTGATTAATTATATATGAACTTCTGGTCTAGACCAGAAGTCACATGATTTCAATTCAAAATTTTCTCAATAATGGAATTAGATAGATGACTGGCATGACTTGATTGTTATCAGGATAAGTATGATATACTATATATGCACAAGACACAACTAAAATCTAGATCAGATATGGAAAGCTTAGAGGCTAGAGACCCCAATTAACAACACATGAACTACTGATCTGGACTGGAAGTTCATGTGATATGTTTAAATTAAAAGATGATTAAAAATTGTATTGTGGTGATATCATAATAAATAAATGCTCATTTCTCATCATTTACTTTTTTCTACTGTTTTACAAGTTTATTATATTTATTGCTCATCTTGTTCACATATAAATGACAACATTATATATAAGAGAATTCTTTTTGATATTTAAGTAATTGAGGTGTTCTATGAATAAGATACCTGAGTGCACTTGTAGACTCAGGCATCTAAGTGTACCTGAGATTCACTTAGATGCCTTTTTCAGTGTTTTATTATGCACATCAAATAGGATTTTATGGATATTGCTATTCTTTCTTACTATAATATGCAATTTAATCAAGTGTATTTAACATCTAAACTTTTCTCACTTCATAACAAACCTCATGGAAAAAGAACAGTTTTTGAGAATTCCTGAAAACATAAAAATTTAACTTAGATACCTTATTCCATAGAACTCTCATTTACAAGAGTTTATAATGTAGGAAAAAAATTAAAATTTGTGTACAGTTATTTCATTAAAAAATTTATATTTTAAGATTATCTGCTTTAGAAGAAATGTATGCCAATCATCAGCGAGAAGATGACTCATGCAACACCCGTTTGGCCAACTCGTATGATCTAATCAATCAACTGGAGAAGGAGGGTCCTTTGCTTGCCAGCCGCTTTTCTCTATATCAACAGATGCGAGGGTATGTCACAGACTTGGTTGAATGTCTCGACTTAAAGGTGGGTTTTTATAGATGATGCTGAGAAATAAAGGCACTTAATTGGGTTTGGGCTTCAATCATTTTCTGCCTTCTGATTTTAGTTGCTATTGTTTTGGGAGGGTGTCTTTTAAATTATTAACATTAATGACATTAAAACAAAAATAATTAGTGATTAAAGATAGCTGAATGTAATTGCTATTATTCTAATAACTTTTTCAAAATTTGGATTAAACAATAATTATATTAATTCATGGAGGGCAGTAAATATAAACTGTTAGATTGTTATGATTGATTGATTTGTGAACATTAGACATTAATATATTAAGCCACATTTGGACTGGAAATTGTAATTGTGAAATTAAACTTTATGATGATGATTTCATCATGAAAATTTATTTCAAATATCAAGTTTGTACATAAAATATTTCCATCATAAACAATATTTTGATTTGTTAAATTGTTTTTAACAGTTGTTGAGAATAACATGTAAAATATTGGTTATTGTTTTCAAAAATTGTTAAAATAAATCACAAAATCAAAATTTTGTTTTTGATGAAAAAATAAAAACTAAGTTTTTGTGCATTTTATTGTAGAAGTAGGATTAAATATATTATAGATATTTATCATTTAAATTATTGTTGAATAGTGGGATATCTATGTAAACTATCAGTTTTCATGGAAATTGTTATTTGGATAAATGTTTTTATATGAATCTTTATTTTATTTTATTGTTCTGTTGTTATTATGTATTAACTGCTTGCTTAAAGTTTTTAGACATATTGCTGGTACTTTTTAAATCTTTTATCTAAAATCTCAATCTCCAAATAAACTAAATTTAAATAAATAAACACTTTAATTATAGTCTAATTAGAAATTGCATTTATGTGACATTTAAATTAATCAGCTTCAAAATAATATTATTCTTTGAATTTACTGTATTTGAAAATAAATAAATAAATTTATGAAACTGCTGTATTTATTTTTGTTACTTAGAATTGATTTCTTATAATTAAAAAAATTTTAAATTTTATGGAAATTTTTATAAAATTAAAAATTAGTATTAATATTTAGTTTTAGTAGTTAATTAGTATGCATAAAATTATTTATTAAAATTATCCAATTCTGTTAATTTGGATTTATGTAGTTTTTAAAATTCTGGAAATAGATTTTATAGTTAATTTGCTAGTAAAACGGTGATTTTAAATTTTAAAGAATACTGCTGCCATCAGTAAGAAGATAATAATTTATACAGTATAAACAAAAACTAAAATTTATTAGTAATAGTGCCTATAAAAATTCAGTTTTATCTTAAATTACTTGGATCTTAAGAAATTAAAGTATGAAAAATTTATAAAAGTAATTGACTATAACTGTAGAAAGTAAGTCTTATTTTTACTATATTAAAAAAATCCATATAGATAAAATAGCCGATTGGACCAAATACTCTATAATGAGAGAATTGTTTGAACCTAAATTCATTTTTTATTAACTGATTTCTGGTTAGCAATATTACAGATAAATTTTAAAACTTCATAAATATAATTAAAATATCTAAATATGTAGAAAAAGTTATAATTAAATTGGGAAAACATTTAAGCAGTAATTAAATTAAAATTTCAGCTTTTATTAAATTTAGTATTAATTAAAATGTTTCATATTTAATTGAAGTTTTGTATATTTAAATATGACTACTTCTTTAAAAACCCAATCAGAATTTATTTAAAAGCACTGAATATTTGTTTATTACTGTAGATGATGAGTTATATTTTTAGATGTTTATTTTAAAAAGCTTGTCGTATCAATTTATTGCTAATTAACAGGAAAATAAAGAAGAAATTAAACTATTTAACTAACTTGGTAGCTTGTATGAACTGTGTTGTTGTTACATACAAACCAGATACATTAAAACTACTGTTATAGGTATGTATATACATATATTTATATGTAATTGGTCCTCAATAATTATTCTATATAAAAACTAGAAATTCTCCCATCAAGCATAAAGGAATATTTTTATGAGAAAGTAGAGATTGAAGAATTGAGAAGAGCATCAAATCAAGCTCGATGTCGTGATGCTATTTCTGCAGCTCTTGACAAAGCCATTCTTACCCAATGTTGCTCAAGTTGGACTTCACAGCCTTCAGTGGTCTCAGTTCTTACTCTTTTAGATCTAGAATTTACCTGACCAATTTTACTCTTATGCTTTCCTCTACACATCTTTTTCAACAAAATAATGAGTCATTTTAATAACACATTGATAAAACAATGATGAATTTTACACACAGCATATTAATTAGATGAGTGATAACACTCTAAATAACTGGCTTGTTAGATCATTACTTTGATTGAATAATAGAAAGTCATGTGGTCACTATGGAAAGATTTTTTTTTTTTTAATTGTTATACAGGGTTCCCAAAAAAATGTACTCACTCTTTATCATATATTAGTTCAAGAAGAAATTGGAAGGCAATTGTGAGGTTGAGGCCAAAGTTTTAAACGCGAAAACGTGTACATCGGACGTTCTGTGCTGCTTTCCTGTAAGCCTAGAAGTTTGACAATGGTGTTTGGAAAGTCAGTGAATCATTCTTGACATTCTAAACACAATTGTCAAACTTCTAGGCTAGCAGGAAAGCGGCGCTGAACATCTGACATACACGTTTTCGCATTTAAACCTTCGGCCTCAACCTCGCTATTGTCTCAATTAAATTTTCTTTAATTTAACTTATTACATTTGTATCCATGTCAATAAACACTTAAATCAAAACTTAATATATTAGTAATGGTCACTCAAAGAGTGAATACATTTTTTTGGAACACTTTGTAGAAGTGACATGATGAAGCTATTGTTTTTATAGTTTAAATTTTAAATTTAATGAAGTAAGTTTAAAATAGAGCATTTGCCAAAATAGTTAAAAATGCAACTTAAGAGAAAATTCCTCGTCAAGCATGAAGGTCACATGGTCACTGATGTCACTGCAGTATAAGTGCGATCACTTATCCGAAATTGATAAAATGTTTATTCTATAGCCAATATTTCCACAAAATAAGGTAGCCTATATTTTCCGTCAGAACAAACGATGGCTTTTATATTGGTAATTATTAAGGAGTTCATTATAATCAATTACATATTTGACAAATTACTGAATTACTGGATGCTTTTAAATTTTTTAATTTTCTGTTTTCAATTAGTTTTTTTCATTTCACTCTCTAAATTATTTAATTATTAGTTATTCAGTAATATGATTGGTATTATTTAGGGCATGTACAAAGAAAGGACTTCCTTGGTTTTTGAACAACTCGCTTTTCAAATAAATTAGTTCATGAACAGAATTTTAAACACTTAATTGTCCCAGTTTTCGTACAAGAACTCGGTTACTGATCAAGCTACTTGTCAAGAGTCAACCACAAATTAGAGAGAGACAGATGGTCAAATCCTATACTTCCTATGTTAAAAAAGTCAACACTCCAATCAATCAACAACAGGACTACTCATTCAGAAATTAGTGGCACATCATAAGACGTCATATCATGAATTATTGATAATGATGCTATTTAAATTAGATTTCAATGTTTATATTTCTGTTTTTTGTTACACACTGCAGTTGAATTTAAATCAAATTAATTAATAAAAACTGCATTAATTTACATTCACAAAATATAAATGGCATCCACAAATTTGTGTTTAAAGGTGCTTAAGTTAAATTAAATAACAAAAATGTATTATATATAATGTTACATTGTATTTTTGTGCAGAAATACAGATAAAAAGATTTTAAAAAGGCTTTATTTTGGTAGTTGGGAACAGATTAATCTATTTTCTATTGCTTCTTATGGAAAAATTTGTTTCAGTTTTAGAACAACTTTTAGGAACAAATTGTGTTTGAAAACTGAGATTTGACTGTAAATTCTATTTCTTTTATTTTATAAACTGTAATTAATAAATTTAAATATGCAATTTTGTTAAACATATTTCACTAGAATATAAAAAACAGTGAATTATGAGATTTACTATATTACATTTATCTGAATTGATTATTTGTATATAACTAGATAGGTCATCCGTTAATAAGTAATAGGTATTTTGAATATTACAGTCTTGTTTTTTTTCTTTTTTTAAATTTGTATAAAAAATTATTTAGAATGGAATAAAGAATGATTCAGATATAAAAGAAGCAAATTTAAATACATAATATAATAAATATATAATTTTAGTTTTATATTTAATGAAAAAAATGAAATAAAAATCTAAAAGTCTAATTATTTTAATTTATTGCAAAATTTTAGAATTGTTGACAATCAAATTTTATAAGCACATTTTATGTCTACAAGAATGATTAATTTTAATGTAAAAATAATAATGTTTAATGTTTTATTTTTACATTTAAATTTATCACTAAATTTTTATTAATAATAAACTGTAGGGAAATTTTATTTAATATTTTAAAGAAATAAAAATATTTTAATCTTAAAATTCATTCAAATTGAATCTAAGGTTAAAATATTAGCATTAGTACTAATGAAGTAAATTCTAGGATTACTTTATGATAAGAAAGCCAATAGTTAATAAAATTTTATAAGTGACACAATTGCTCTCTTAATGACATTAGAAAGAATTTTAAAAAAAATTAGTGGTAATAATTATTAAATTTTTGTATGTATTAAATTATGATTGGATATTACTGTTTTATTTTTATACAAAATCGTTAATATAGGAATTAAATTACACTCATTACCATAAAACTTAACATACCAAGGAGTTGTCATATGGCTGTGAAACTTGGCATGCAAATAAGTCTTAAACAGTTCTGGAAATAATTAGAGTTATAGCATGATGGCTTCTTGCATAATGCCAGCAGAGAGTGTTAAGGTGTGTCCTCCTTGGCTTATAAAAAAAAAAGCATGCAAAGGCATCTTGTGTGTAGTTTACCTGTTTCAGAGGGACTCTGTATCACTAGAGATGCCTTTTATGCTGCAAAGACCATATGAAGAACTAACTGAATTTGAGAGGAGAAGGATCATTGGGTTGAGAGAAGTCAGTTGGTCATCTTGCTGAATAGCTTGCCACCTAGACCATTTTGACAACACTGTGAGGAGGTGTTGGGACCAGTGGATGAGAGAAAGCTCGCACACACAGTTCTCACGGTCAGGACACCCTCAGCAGACCAAGAGGATTGTTTGGTCTTCCGACAAGCATACACACAATTGATCGTATCGTTGTCTACCATCGAGACACAGGTGGCACCATCATTACAGGTGTCTCCTATGTCTGTCCATACCATTTCAAGACACCTAGGTGAGGAACATTTGATATTGCTGCAGCTATTATGTGTGCTGCCGTTGACACCTCCCACTGTTGCCTCCGTTTGGAATGATGTTGCTCCCAATGGGATTGTAATTCAATGGAATGAAACTGGGTCATCTACAATGACGAATCTAGATTCAGTTTGGAAACTGACAATGGCCATGTTTGAATCTGGAGGCTTGTGATGAATGTCTCAATCCTATGTACGCTTTGGAGTGGCACACTACCCCCAAGCTGGTGTGATGGTCTGGGGGTGCCATCACATATGACAGTCAGCCAGCTCTAGTAGATATCTTGCAGCCATATGTGTTGCCTCTCATGGCAAGACTTCCAAGAGCCATTTTCCAACAGAATAATGCTTGGTCAAACACAGCAAGGTTGTCACAGGACTGCTTTCACCATATTGTTACACTTTCCTGGTTTTCCTGGTTTGTTACTGATTGAACATATCTGGGATCACCTGAGATGCCAAGTTGGACAGCCTAGGAATTTAGCTGAACTAGAGGACCACTTGCAGCAACTGTAGACTGAGATGTCACAGGATACCATATGGCATCTGTATGCCTCCAGGCTCGCCTGTATTACATCATGTATTCATGCTAGAGGTGGTCTAACAAGATACTAGAACCTCCTTTCATTTGTAGTTTTTTCTGCAATTAATGATCCTTTTGCTTTCATTTTGTAATCACTTACTTATATCACAGTTACACTCTCACACATAATTTCATTCGATTCTGACAACTCCTTCTTGGTAAGCTAATTTTTATGGCAATGAGTGTATTTTCTTTTATAAATAATAAATAAAATTCTATAAAAAAAAAAAAAAAAATTTTATAAATGTAGTTTGCAAAATTTTTAACAGTTGAAATTACTTGTTTTATTCATTTTTATAATAAATAGAATAAAATTATATAAACTTAGTTGAATGTTTGAATTATTAAATAATCTAGTTGACAATAATCTGCAAATTTATATTTCATTTCTAAAATAAAATTAAAAGAAAGTGAAAAATTATTAATATTTTTTCAATATTGTTGATCAGTTGAATGTTCATATTTGCTAATTTGGTTGTTACAAAAAAAATTTTTTGTTTTTACTTAAAACAAATTGCAGATTAAAAATTCAATTGTAAAAGGGATTCTTAAGTAATGATAGTTTATGTAATAACAATCATTGTCATATCTTATACAAATAATAACAAATTATGTTTTTTTTTTAGGTTGCAAAAATTGAAATTATAGAAAAACAAATGAATGAATTGTTGAAGGCCAGAGCAGAAAAATTTGTTCAAAGACGACAACAAGACATTAGAGATCAAGCTGATGAATATTCCATAATTTCTAGTAAGTCCTTTTCTAAAAATAATAATATATTGATATTTAATATTTTACTTCACATAACAAATATAATTATTCTGCTAACAATTTTGTGAGAATGATGATTATAATTTTTATATATAATTACAAAGAAGAAAAGTTACAGTTGCCATTTTGAAAATCTTAATAAATTGTATTAGTAATAAGGTGTAGTACAGTATATTTCAGTTTATATTATATCAATACAATGAAACAGTATATAAATTATTTTGTAAAGAAATTCATAATAATTTTCATTGTTAAATGTTTTATTTATTTGTTTATCATTTTAAACTTTCATTAATGTCATTTATTGATAATAAAATAAATGTACTGTACATATATTAGATTTGAAATCATTTTTAAAAATTCAGTGAACGTACTATTTTAGTAGATAGTTTTAACTTACAATTCTAAAAGATATGTTAACAAAGTCATATGTATTTGAAGTAATGTAAATTTTGTGTGTTTGTTTAGATTTCTTATAGTTTATTTTTGTTATTTAATACACACTGTGAATATCTGATAAATATTTGTTGTAGGAAAATAATAAAATACCAAGGAAAACTAATTTGCATCTGCATAGGGGTAATATTATGTCTATTGTTTTAAAAATATATATAATTTTAAACGAAAATAAAAATATTATTAAACCGACTATTATTATAGCAATTATCATGAATAATTGGTATTGAAATAAATGCTGGAAACGATTAGGAAAGGTAAGGATGAAATTATCACAAGTAAATAAAAAAGCTGATTTAAATAAAAAGATGAAATAAATGCCTTCACAGTATTAAAATAAGAAAAGTGGTATTTTTTTTTAATTTAAAAAAATATTTTTTTAGATATCTTTTACATATCTAGTTTATTTTGATTTGGGATCTTGACAGACTTTGAATGAAGTTATTTTTTAGTAAATAGTTACATTTTCATATAAATATATTAAAAGTTTAATTTTTTACATAATTGATTACTAAAATTGTTAAAATACAGTAAGACCCTGCTTAACACTGATTTGATATAACACGGTCTGCTCAAAGCCCAAAAAAAGCTCAAAATTTATGCTGATTCAAATTATTGCAGCATTTCATTGATTCGTATTTAAAATGATTATTCCCAAACACAAATCAATCAGCAAAAGGTGGCAATTCGTTGTAGTGCTGTACTTTCCTTAAATCTAGGTTAGTTTGGTGCAATTATGGAAAAAATATAACAACATGGATGCCATAGGCAATATCGACTTTGTTTGGCAAGAATTAACTGATAAATGCATGAATGGAGTGTGGAAGAAGGTATGGCCAAGGGTATCCAAGAATTCTCAATGAGAAGAGCCTATCGTTGACCAAATTGTCAACCTAATCAATACAACAAGACTAGATGTAGATGACCAGGATATTGAGGAGTTACTCCAGGTTTCTGGTGAGAGCCTTATCAACGACCATCTTCAAGAACTGGCAGAACAAGGAATTCATGTAGAACTGGAAAATATTGATTCTGAAAACAAAGAAACCGAAGAATTTCTCTATAGATTTCCTTAGTAAAAGTTTGGTAACGATAACTGAAATCATTGATCAAATTGTAGCAAATGATATAGATTTTGATAGGAGTGCAAAAGCAGGACGAGGCATTTTGGATGCAATTGCTTGCTACCGACATTTGCTTAAGGAAAGAAAAAAGCAACAAATGAAACTTTATTGCAAAAAAAAAAAAAAAACAAGAAATTTCAGAAGAGTCAGGACCTTCATTACAAAAAGTGAACTTTACATTTCTGAGTGCATATTTTTATGTTATTTAACATATATTAATATGCAAATTAATATAAAAATAACTTAAAATTAGAATAAATTCTGTTTATTTTTGGTCACATGTTCCCTTTTCCCTATTTACTCTATGTTAAAATGGCCTATAACGCTGTTTTGTTTAGCACTTTGTTGTCTAGGAATGCATCCCATGTTAAGCGGGGATGCATTCCTAGTCTGGTTAGGTTCATTCTAGGTTATGGTAGGTTAGTTTAGTTAGTGAGAAAGTTAATGTTTAAAAAAAAAATAATAATTAAATAAATACATAAAAAAAAATAATAATAATAAAATTTGAAGTCTTGCTCATTTGTCTTTGTTCTAGTTTGTCATTGTGTTCATTTGCTTTTCGCACTGTCTGTCTAGCTGTTAAGTAGTATTAAGATTCATGATCGCATTCAGTTTTATTAAATATATTAAATAGATAAGTCTTCCTACTAATAGCCACTTGGCACTAACTTCTACACTTATCTATTTGTGGCAGCACTCAATTATTGTTGTTTGCTACACTCAGGTTTTCTTTTAGACCCTTCAGGGGACAACGGCCTTGCTACCTAAAAACTGCATGCCAACATCAAACATAGAAGGTACTGTAGCCTTATGTATGCTGTTCAGAGGGATCCTACCTTTTTCTACTGTCTATCTCCTCTCCCTCCTTCTTTCCCTCCCCTTACCCTTACCCTCTTTTCTGTTGGCTAAACACTTTGTGTACGGCCAATGTTTTTCTTGTATGTATGTGTTAAGCGGGTCTTACTGTATTTGATTACTAGCTTATTTATCATTAAATTTTCAGAATATTTCAGAAATGAAAAAATTACACATAATCCAGTTAATTCATTACTAATGAACTTTAATCATTACTAGATGCAAAAATAATGATGACTTGTCATTTGTCAGGTAAACAGATTAATCATAAATTTTGAAATAACATAATGTCTTTAAAACACTGTGAAATTATACAAAACATGATATCTTACAAATAATGAAGCACTTTAAATACTACTACTATTGTAACTGGAGAAATACTAATCTTGTAATATACCCACACTCCAACAGTAAAGTTCAATATTCACTCTATAGAATGAATGTTTTTGGTGGTCTTAAGCCCCCATCTTCAGGTTCTAAAGTTTGAGCATAGAATGTTTGAAATACTTTAGAACCTAATGAATATTCATTTTATAGTGTAAATATTAAACTTTACTACTGGAGTGTCAGTGTATTATGTAAATATATTAAGCACAGAATATAATGCAAATTGTTTACTCTATACTGTACTCTGTTTATTTGTAAGATGCTAACACATTCTGCATTCTGAAGACAAGTTATGATTAGAAACATACTTAAGAAAGCATTAATCTAAATTAATATAGTGAATAAACTGCAAACTAATGACAAAACTTTTGTCAGTGATATATACATGGCTGGTCTGAGCTGTAGGTGCACTAAACAGTCACCTAGGACACAAAAATTTAGGGATGGCATAACCAGCATCAGTTAAGGGTATCTAGAGCACCCTTTAACATGCTGGCTATGTTGCTAAAAATTAGATCAGAAAATCTGCAACAAGTTTTGCAGATTTTCTTCAAACTTGGGCATTTGTCTGCAAAAATTTAAATGATAAAGAAAGTTATTGGGATGATTCAATGAGTGAAGTCCAAATAAAATTGTGATACTGATACATTAAAGATTATTAGAAATCCATTGTAAGCAATCCATGTTCTGGAAGTCCTTTGACAAGCGGGAAACCTGAAAATATGGAATACATTCAGGCTGCAAGAATTAGAAAAGATTCAGACCTGAAACACTAACAATAACCTTTTTTCTGAAAAACACTGGATGTGAGTCATGTGCTTATACTTATAACCCTGAAACAAAAAAAACTAGTCTTCCTAATGGATGCTGCTTGAATTTCTACATCATATGTACATGATGTAGCTTTAGATACCCTTTATGATGTGCTCTAGACACCCTTAACTGATGCTGGTTATGCCATCCCTAAATTTTTGTGTCCTAGGTGACTGTTTAGTGCACCTACAGCTCAGACCAGCCATGTATATATCACTGACAAAAGTTTTGTCATTAGTTTGCAGTTTATTCAGAATATTAATTTAGATTAATGCTTTCTTAATGTATGAATTTCTACATCAAAGAGGTATGGCAAAGTCAGAATGATGTCAAGGCCATATTGGTAGGTTTTTTTATCATGAAGGGTGTGTCTACCATGAGCCTGCTTCTCCAGGCCAGACAATACATATGGTGTACCCAGATCAAAGTTCTTTGCCAGCTGAAGGATGCAACAAAAAGAAAATAGCCACTATTAGTTAATAATTATTAACTAATAGTGGCATAGCCTTCAAGAACTGGCAGAACAAGGCTATATAATAACCATTATTAGTTAATAATTAATGGAAAATAACCAATATTAGTTAATAATTATTAAGTACATTTTAGTAATATATTATATCACATTTTATATAAACTTTATTTGACTTAAATATCACATTGCTTTTTTAAAACTAAATATGTATAACAATGATGTAATTATTTTGATTAAAAACTATATTTTCTGGTAAAGAACAAGAAGTTCTGAAAAAGTATCATTATTCATCATTGCAGTAGAAGTGCTTTTAATAGGAAGCATGCAATTCATGACAAAGTGTAGGCCTACTTCCAGAATTATTTGATTACCTTTTTATGAAAGTGTTTAATGTAATACATATATCCCTTGATTAACACAGATAATTAATCCCTCGATCCTACTGAGTATATCAAAATTGCATTAATCAAAATATGGTGTATATGTTAAATAAAGACAGCTGGTAAAGTCCCGTAAATTAAAACATCTGCCATGTATATAAAGGAATTGCTGCAATTAATTTTGTGCATTAATCAAATCTTGCATTAACCTATTCCCTGGTATTCCTGAAATATCTCAGGTTGAAAAATAATGACATTGACACATTGACCTGTGGACCCAAGATATCTTTTTTCTGCATTGGGACATTTTTGAAATTAGATGTCGCTAGTTGGCATAATTTTTACATTAAAACTAATTTCAAAAATATAATTTTTTTGTTTTTATATTTATTAATATGTCTATTTTGTTTGTGCAAAATAAAAAATAATTTTGGACAATACAATAGCCAAGTTTATTTTCTCTAAAATTTGGAATTTTCACAAGGCTTAATATTGACAAAAATTCAACCTGGAGAGACCTGCAACAGAAAAAAAATTTTAGCATGAAATAGGTTAAGCAAGCGATACTTGTATATGCATTAAATAAAAAAACTTAATTGACAGTAAAAATAGTAAATTTGCTACATTTAACTATAATTAGATTTATTAGATCACATTTATGTTAGAAATAGAAACATAAGATTAATATATTATCATTCTTGTTTAATTACATGCTATTTGTAAAATAAATAAATAATATATATAATTAATTAACTTATCAATTATATATGTAATCCATTTTTGAGTTATTAGACATTTTTTAGTTATAAAATAACTGAATTTTTAAAATTGTTTTACTGAGTATTATATTGTTTATTCATGTATTCATGTACATAAATTTTATAATTAGCAAAAGGATTCCGTGGATCAAACTTAGAAATGTTGGATGGTAAATCAGTTATCCAGGATGAAGTAAAACTTAGAAGAGTGGCTGAAAGAGAAGGTCGCAGGTAATTTTTTTATATTCACAGTATTTGATGATTTTAAAATCATAAATTTACGTATTTTTTAAAATAAATTATAATCTGAAAATACTCAGTTGTAGCTGTAATCTGAGAGCTATATTGCTAAAATTAATTTATTTTATTTAATCAAAAAACACTGTATTTTGGCTTTGGTAGCATAAAATTACAAGAGAAATTTTAAATAACTGAGAAATATAAGATATCACATAATTATCATGCTACATGCATATTAGTTATAAACAATCCTTTTTTCTTCACTATTAAGTGAGTTTTGATGATTAATATATATATATGTTTGGGTCTAGACACCAAAACAATAGTGTAGGATTAAATTTTTGGTGTCTAGTATTTCCTTGTCTAAATGCAATAGCAGTAGTTCTCATCATTTTGCTAATAAAATCAGAATTAAAAGTGACATTTTTACCTTTTTTGTTTATTTGTATCATTTTTTAAAACTAGTGTGGAAATCTGTTTTATATTAATTTAGATAAAATTTGAGCACACTATAAAATACAGTACATTCTAACCCTGTTTATACATTACTCAAAGGAACTGAGAAAAATATACAAATGAAACTACATTTGAATTACTTTCAGAATGAATATAGTTGTTTCTAAAGTATGTTGCAGCACAAATTAACAATGTACAACTGAATTTGTACATGTTATTCTTAACAAAGAAGTTTTAATTTATTATATGTGCTATATAACACATTTGAACAACATATAAAAGGAAAGATAAAACAGTGTAAAATTAAGTGATGTAGTTCTAAAAAAATTGATCAAGTTTTCTTTCTTTCTTGTTTTTTTGATGGACTCGTTCTTGCCTTCCATCTAACTTTAATTGTGAAAGAATGAAGAGTCATTCTAAAGGTTAGCTCTCATTGACAGTGAATAGTGAGAATGAATGAAAAACCAGAAAGCAATTTTTATTCACTTAATGAAATTGGTTCACACTGCAGAATGTGGAAAGTGAAAATTTTTATATGTTGGACTGTAGAACGATTTTCTAAATGGGAAAATTCCCTGAAAATGGCACCACATATAATGTACATTATTATTTGCTTTGCTTTTTCCATTTACTGGTGATTCACTGTCAGTGTAAACTAAGCTGTATGGTACTGAAAAATATGACATATAAGTGCAAAATTATATAAATTGAAAACATACAACTGAAGTGTTTTATAATGAAGAAAGTACTGTGCACAAAATATTTAATGTATAATTGCAAAAAACATACAGCTGAAAAATAAATAAACAGGGTTTGACTGTATTATTAAATAACTTTAAAATTAGAAACAATAGTATAAATCTTTGTATAAATATTTTTTAAACAATAATTGAATGAGGGAGGAAAAACATAATTTCAGTATTCTATTTGTTGTATTCATTATTACAGTCCATTGGGTCTTTAATAGTATAAGGATTCATCATTCATTGAACAATGTAGAGATGTTCTCTTCATATGTTGATTTTTGAGATTCTTCTCTATTGCATTCATACATACAGTAGTTGTGAAAAGTAATGTTTTAATTTTATTCTGAAAACTTTCCTTTTGGTTGTTTATCAAAAATTTCTGTGCATATCTTGAAAATAATTATTCTCTACTTACTATAATTTTATCTTTTTTAATTTTATCTTCTGTCAGATTTTTATCTTTAATTATGTCTTATCTGACATAAGACATATATTTCAAAAATTTATTTTAAAAGATCCCTGAATTTAATTAGATGAAAGTTATGTTAGTAGAATCCTAGGGGCCTGGATCTGTTAGCAGTAGATGAAACCTAAATGCCCTCATGTTGACATAATGATTCCTAGATCAAGTAGAATAAAATATACATGAATGTAAATTACTATATTAAGAAGACAAATGAAAACAGTGCTTACACATAATAAAGCCAATGTTCATCATCTTACAGCAAACCATTTGATGTATTCATTTCTTTAGTTTCATAATAATAATGATAAGTATATGCAAACTTAAATACAACATTTCTTGAATGGTTGATTTATGCTGGACTTGCATTAATGAAGTCATATCTCATTTCTCCAAATGTTTTATAAATTCTGATATATTTTCTTATAACAAAAATACAGTAATATGTTAATTAATAAACAAAAAATTTTCAGATTTGTAAAATATTAAATAATCTAAATTTTATATCAAACATTACCATATTTTACGGACTATAAGATGCACTTTTTTCTTCGAAAAATTGCCTCCAAAATTCAGGTGCGTCTTATAGTCCGTAGCGTCTTATAGCGCACTTTTTTCTTTGAAAAATTGCCTCCAAAATTCAGGTGCGTCTTATAGTCCGTAAAATATGGTAATTATGAAAATATAATATGAAACATGATTTACAATTATAATAATTGCATAAATGTGATAAAACTTGAGTTTTTTTAAAATTTGTCAGCCAAATAGCTGTGCTATAAGTGTTATCCTATTGCTAGATGATTCAAGTTCAAACCTGTTTTTATAATACGTTACAATTTATTGTGAGTAGCATGGACATTATTCTTCATCTCTCACCCATATACTGATCAACCCATTGCAGATCAGACTCACACATAATATGCATAATTGTGGTTGATTTATACTGTTATTGCTTTGCTTTAATTAATAAATCAATCAATTAGATTTTAAAATGCTTTAAAAAATTGTTATGCTTTATTGGAATGAAGATTTCAAAATGTTCACTCTACTAAAGTATAATTTTTTTACAGTTATGGGTTTTGATTGTGGTTTGGAGATTTTTAAAGTATTATTATCATGATGAGTATAAAATAAAGTAAAATAAATTTATTAATGACTCTGTTTTTTATTTATTTATTAAACTATTGAAATATGAATATTAATTATTATTGTTCATAAAATATTAAAAATTTCTATTTTTATTTCAGTTTAAATGGTGATTCAACTCTGATAGTTTTGAAAACTTCTAGTATTGTCTATTGTCTTAAAATTGTATTTTTCACCAGAAAATAATGCTATGAACAATATAAAAAATTACGCACATTTTTCCATATTTAAATAAAAGTTTTATCTTATTGAATTCTAAAAGATGCCATTTAATAACTTTTCAAAAGCTAAAACTTTTTCCTTGTTGTTGAAGTTAATTCAGGATATAATCCTGCAGGGATTTTTGTTGCAAATTTTTTTCTAAGTGTTCTTTTAAAGATCCAAACAGATAAAAATTGCTTGGAATTAAATTTGGACTGTAAGTGATGGCTGAGGACTTCACAGCTGTTGCAAAAATTAGTCTCCTTCTGCTTCAAAGAACTTTTTCTTGAGCAAGTTTCTCTTGCAGACATTGACATATACTGCCTTTCAATCAAAAGTCAGTGCTTTAGATATCCATTGTATAGACACTTTTCTGAACAGAAAATATTTCTGAATGATTGTTTCAACACTAGCCAGGCTGTTGATAATTGCAGCAATTTTATATACTTTCATTCTTCTGTTCTTCAAAATAATCTCCTCAATGTGACTTCTGTCACAGCAGTTGTCTAAATATGTTCACAGGATTCATTCTACACCTGATCTTAGTCTTTGGTAAACTTGTTGCATTAACCACACACACTTCTTTTTGATAACATTTATTCCACATACTTGCCTGCAGTCTGTGACATATTTAAGCCAATTTCATATTTTTAATGCCACTGATGTTCCTACTCACAGAAATATCTTCCAACACCTTGTTGTCTGACTTGCTTTTACCTAAAATATTTATTTCAAAAGATGCACTTATCAGAAGTTGTGAGCATTTGAACTTTGTATGACTGCCACATCATGCACATGTCTGTGGATATCAGGAAGTAAAATGCTAAAAATCATTATGAAACTATTATTATTTGGTGAAATCAAGTAGATAGTTTTGTTATTATTTATATAATATATATTATCACTGATGTGATTTGATAATTTTTTTAAAATTAACTAATTTCTATTAATTTCAAAATTTTTGTTACTCTAATATTAATTGTTGAACAGGAAATAATTTTTGTTTTACTAGTAAATTTATTATTAAATCTAATATTAGTTAGATTAATTAGAAATTTAAAATATTTTAGGATGAGAAGAAGAAAAGCCAGAGAAATTAAGAATTTAATTGTTAAACATCATGATGGTATGTCATCAGATGATGAAGAAATAGATATTGATGTCTTGAAACATAAAGAACAACAAAGTAAATAAATTCCTGATTTTTAAATGATTTTTACATATAAATTCTTGTCAGCTTATTTACTTTAATATACCAAATTTATTACAGTATATTGAATTTCTTTCTATGATGCCAATTATTTCTACATATTGCACCAGCAAATTTTCAGATCTATGTTCATGTGAACAGATCTTGATCATTGGTTTGTGCAAGTTCAGCCTCCATAGTTTTAATGTATTTTTAAGTAATAAGTACAGAAACAAGGTCATAGAATATGTTTTAATATATATATTTATTTTTTAAATTGATATTATTTTAAAAACATAAAAGTTAAAAACTCTTGTGTAATATAAAATTCTTTAAAATTTTTTAATACTTCTAAAAAAGTATTTGTAATTTATTAAATTTAATTTACCATAAATAATTATTTCATGTTTTTTTTATTTGCTATAATCTTCCTCAGTCTGATTCTAAATCTAATCATAGGTTATGTTTATAGATAATTGTTAGAGGTTTTATCTTAAAAAAAGTAATAAACATGTAACAGGTGTTACATGTTTATTACTTTAAAAATATAATAAATTTTGTATTATAATGTGTATAGGGTGTAGATACAAACATTGCATCATGCTATAACTTACTTCTGCTATGTAATTACTAAGTACAGTTGAAGTGGAGTACAGATAATCAATCATTAGTGGCATATTTGTTGGTTTATATGTCATGCACCTTCAATCCCTTCTTTTCATGAGTGAAAAACCTATCTTGTCTTGGATCCTATGAAAGATAACAGTGTAATTTAAATAACAAAGTTGCAAAACTTTTCAAAATCAGTACAAAGCATTTTTTAATGTTTAGTAGTGATGCAATGAATATTCGGTTACTATTCCGCTAAATAGCGAATACCTAAAAACAGGAATAAGAAATAACAAAAACACAGTAAATTAATCATTTTGGTATTTAGATTTAATGTTATCGGGTTAGTGTTGTTTGTTTATATTTATTTATAACTTATAACCTGCACAAAATAAAAAAACAAAATAATATTTGTCACATGTATTCACAATTTATAATTATAAAGATCAGCACACATACACACTTGTTTATTCGAGAATCGTTACACATCTGAGGGTCTGCCTATCCTTCTTTTTAAGCGCTTATCTTTGCTCTTCCTTTTCTTTTTCCTCTATCACTCTAGTCTATGTATGCCTATGCATACATCATAACGTGCGCAGACGATACTTTCAATTCGTCACTGTTCCATTGTAGATTTCCCATTTTACAATTACTTGACTCATAGCCTGGTGATAACAGAGAAAAGAGACTGGTAGGACGTCGGTATAAGTCACAGTTATAATTTCACAGATTTGAGACAGCTTGGTAGCCTGAACAGCCCCAGGCTTTTGCCTGTGCGTGCTAAGTGATTTTCATTACAGGCATTTAGCTTTCCGAAGTCTATGAAAACAATTATTTGGCATTGATGGTCGCGAATTTTGTGCCAGTAAGCTGCCTCGACTTGTTCGATTATGTTATCAACTCAATTTCATATTTATTTTCACATTTTCACTTCGTGGTCCTTCTCTGTTCTTTTTTCGTTATTTACACGTGTAGGTCATTTCATTGTCATCCACATTTGATATTATCACATATCACATACTGCCTTTGGCTCTTTCTTTATCACATACTTTGGCTCTTGTCTGTCTGCTACAACTGTCAAGAATTAACATGATTGGCAAAGCGTAGTGACAGCGGGTCAATAGAGAGCAGGGTCCTTGCCAATTTTCATATGTGTGTTAATCAAGCCAAATAGTTTGGCCGAATATTCGGCTATTTGGCCATGCTCCTGGCCAAATATTTGGTATTCAGCCTGAGGCCGAATATACTGTTCATTGCAACACTAATATTTAGTTAAAATACACAAAGGGGACAAGTGACAAATGGTGAAATTGTGTGAGGCTTCACTGCATGGCTATAAGCACTCAAGACCAATATAATTGTTATTATTAGAATAAAAATTACAAAATCTCAAACTAAATAAAAATTTAGTTTGAGTTATAAATTTGATTTTTATTAATTTGATCATGGCATTCTTATTTTAATAAGAATACCATAAATTCTCATTTAATTGTTTATGTAAACAAACTCATTCAGTTGCTCATTGCTTGTTTAAACACTCATGGATGAAAAAATGAAACATTTTCCTTTTCACACCTTAGTACTAAAAAAACTAGTTTTCACTATGCTATATAATCCATTTTGCCAAACAACAGCCAATAAGAATGTTTTCTCTTCAAAAGTTATGGTGGCATGCAATGAAAACTATATTCAACTGATGGAGAAAAAAATCCATTTTTATATGATGTCTTAGAATATCATCATAAAATTAAAAAAAAAAAACAAGTAAAACAACAAGGCTGTATTTGGGACAAGACTATGTCTTACGCATTTCTAAGTGGGATCACTTCGACGCTCACAGTGGGTCATGTTTTCATTTTCCAATCTTTGGTATCAGTTTTGAGCATGATCTTTGAAACTTCACCAGCCTCAGCCAAGACCATGAGGTCATCCACGATGTATTTTCGGTGAAATTAACCTATCCAATTTCGAAATTTCTCTCTGTTGTGTGTTGCTCCAGGTTGAATCTTTGTCTATGCTAACGAAAATTTCCCGTTTTTGAAAAAAATAATCATGGCTATTGTATTGTCCAAAATTATTTTATTATTTTGCACAAACAATATATGTATATATTAATAAATGTAAAAAGAAGACAAATTATATTTTGGAAGTTAGTTTTAATATAAAATTCTAAAATTATAACAACGTACCATCTAGTTTCAAAAACGTTCCGATGATGGAACGAGATATCTCCAGTCAATCTGTCAAGGTTCGCATGTGGCAACCAGAAATATGTGGTGAACGGGACACGGGACAGGTATATGGGTTTTTTTGAAAGATTAATTTGTCAAAACTCAATTTAGCAACATTCACTTTTCCAACTTCCCAATGCACGTGTTTGTCAAAATTTGATTTACAATATTCATATTTCCAACTTCCCAACGAGCAACGCATGTGCAAATCTCGCACTACTGCCTGTTTGTAGAGAGTGTCGCCATTTTGTATTTTATTTTGACTTTGTTCTCAATCCCCTGTTACCTACAAGTCTGGTATTTTTAATGCATGCATGATTTGGGCACCTAATACTCTGTCTACAAATTGCAACTCCTGACATGTACTCCTTCATTCCTCTAAGCTGGTAACACAGCAAGCAGTACGATTTTATAAACAAGACATAGTCTTGTCAAAAACAATATACAGACAAAAATTTTGGAAGAATTAGAAATTGTTAGTAATTTTAATTTCATCTGCTATTGGACAGAATACTTACAGTACAAAACATCTAGTGCAGAGGTGGCAAACATTTTTGAGCTTGCATACCATATAATGAGCATACTTAGCTATAAAGATGTTTATGCATGCCAAAGTTTTAGAGTTCAAATAACAATATTTAAATAAATTAAACAAATATGTTTTAATTAGAATAAATGTAAAAAAGCTGATTGAGAAAGGATAATCAGATGATAAATTGAAAGGATGATTGAAAAAGCCAGATGATAAATCAAAGTTTTATGATATGTTACATGTCACAGATTCACCACCCCTGATCTAGTGTGATCATTTATTGATTTTGTTGTTCTCTAATAGATATGACTGAAACAGATGAAACTTCCATTTAATCACCCATGGACAATTAAGTGAAACATTTTCTAATAAAAATTCTATTCAAAACAGTGATTTTGTTTTGAACTACTGTAAATGCATTAAACTACATTAAACTACTGTAAATCCTATCCTAATTGCTCATGGGTAATTAGGTGAGGATTTACAACAAGTAACTCTTTATGAAATGCAAATAAATCAATTTCACTTTAACTGTTGAGGTAATTCTCAAAATTTGTGTCAATTTAAAATAAAGACAAAAGTTAAAAACTTTTAAGTATTTAATACATTAAGATAGATTTTCAGAACAATTTTCAAAAATAATAACAACAATAATAAATTTCATTGAAGTATAATTGTAAGTAATAACAAAACTTTCATGTAATGGGCATATACATTAACAGCCTAATTTATATTAACATATCAATTTATATTTGCTGAGATGTATACCTATGTCAAAATGCATTTCAGACCTGCTGGTCCCTTTTCAGTTGGCTTTTCTTATAAACATAAAAACAGAAAAAAATTTCAAACTGATATTTTATTGTATATGTTATATAAAATTTTTCATTAATTCATTCATGATTTTACATTTTTTTTTTTTTTTTTTTTTTTTTTTTTACTTTTTAAACATAATTCAACATAATATAATTCAAATTACAACACTCAACAAGAAATTTATTGAATTACAATAAATTATGTATATAAAAATATTCACATATTTTGAAAAAAAAAAACAATCATTATTTTGAAGAAAAGCTAAGTCTTCATTTCTTGTCCTTCTCAAACCTTCAGGAACAAAAAATCTCCATGGTCGGAGTCAACCATTTTATTGAGGCCTTGGTATGTAAAAACCATTTAAAAAATAGTTCCTATGGGATAACCCAGTCAATTAAGTTATTTTTAAAAAATATATTACAGTTAATATAAAGTATCAAAAGAATAAGCCAAAGACAATAACTATGTATATAAAAATAGTGTTTAGTTTAAAATTAGTGATTTAGCATTTCTTCAAAATGATTTAATGTTTCTTCAAAATATGTGAATATTTTTTTATATACATAGCTATTGTCCTTGGCTTATTCTTTTAATACTTTGTATTAATTGTAATATATTATGCTTTCCGTAAATAAATTTTTCATTTTGTCGATAAAATTACACCCACTGATTAACAACTGTTTTAAAAATTAAAAGTTTGAAGAAACTATGTTGTCTTCTTTCCACCACATCCAATCATCAGAAAACAATTTTAGTTAAAATGACATAAGATGACTTAGTTTCTACAAATTTTTTAATTTTTAAAAAATACCATCAACCATTTTAATTAAAATTGTATATACAGTATATTTTTTAATTAGTGATGTAACGAATAGTATATTCGACCAGGAGCATGGCCTAATGGCCGAATATTCGGCTTGATTAACGCACGTACGAAAATTGGCACGCAAGCCATATTATGGCAAGGATCGCGCACCCTGCTCTCTATTGGCCCGCTGTCACTATGATTTTTTCTTCCAGTAGGTCTAAATTATTTTAACTAATTAATTAAATTATTATTATTAAAGTTAATATGAGATGGAGTCTAACGTCTACCTCTAGTGCCAAATTGGTTTATAATTTATGTAATAGCCGTAAATAGCCCGATATGATTCGGCAGTTGTTGGTATTTAGATGAAAGTTATAACTTATAAGTTATTTTATTTGCAATTGATCTTTTTAACTCTTTAATTAAGCACTAAAATTTTGTTTTTACTATGTATTTATAGACTGAATAGTACCCTAATGATATACTTTAGTGGGGACATATGGTCTAGTTTCTCCCCAATTGTGGAGCAGTTCAACTATATTATTGGGGGGTTTCTACTTGTATTTGTGAAGTTTTGTGATATTTTGTTGCTATTGTTTTTGTCAATATTTTTAAAATTAACATGATTTCAAATGTTATCTTTTGTATATAATGAGAAATGCTCATTCTTTGCTTTATATATAAAATAAGTTATATATTAGTTACTCATCTTTAGAAATAAATAAATAATTCTTTCATTAAATACGATAAGTTTCAATAAAACTTTCCGTAAATCATTTTAAAATATCATAAAAAATATTAAAATATACGCGAATATGAATATAACATAATTAACTAAACAATAACATTAATGCCCGATACATTCTAACCTACACGCCATCAATGCCATAAGATATCAGGCGAGATAAAGGCCATAATATTATTTAATTACGAAAAAATTTAATACTAGAGTTATATGCTATTTCTTTCTAACCTTAATAATGATAATTTAATGTTCAGCATTTCAGCATTAATTAAAGTTACCAAAATGATTAATTTACTGTGTTTTTGTTATTTCTTACTCCTGTTTTAGGTATTTGGTATTCGGCCGAATAGTGATTAAATATTTGGTATTCGGCCGAATAGTGATTTAAATATTCAGTATTCGGTTGAATAGCGAAAAATAGGCCGAATACCGGGTAGTAACCGAATATTCGTTACATGGCTATTTTTAATTGGCTTATCATCAGTGAACATTTTTCAACTGTTTCATATAATTATGCAGAGGCATATCCTACAATAAGGCCTCTGTATAGAAAGACTGTTATTGTTTTCTGATGATTGGACATGATAGAAAGAAGACAACTTACTTTCTTCAAATTTTTAATTTTAAAAAAATACCATTAGCCATTATAATTAAAACTGTGTTTTAGTTGTGACATTAATAGATGTTAAAATTGCATTTTTTTTTTATAACATTTTCTTAGATTTTATTGGTACAGTGAAACCTCCATTAATGGACACTCCCAAACAGCGGACACCTCTAGTCAATGGACATTTTTACAATCCCCACCTTCAAATAGAACATCTATTATATTCATTTCTAAATAGCAGACACTCTAAATAACATACATCATCATTCACAACCTACATTACAAAAACACAAAATTTCACTGTCAATATTCTGAAAGTTTCAATTACATATGGAATATTTTAAAACTAACACAAAGAATCAGTTCAAATATGCTTTCAGAGGACGAATTTCAATCATAGGAGTCAAATAAAGACTGGCTTAAAATAGGAATAGGGGAGGAGCAGGTTGTAAAAAGTTGAACAATATTCTTTATTTCTGAGAAAACAATAATCTGGTTAAGTTCTCAATCACTATTTATCATCATACATATTAATGTTATTAAACTTCTGTCTTATTGTTGGAATTAAGCTTATGGCACTGAGAAACTTTTCTGAAGTTATTCATTCCTTCAAAAAGAACTGTAGTACAGTAGTAATGAAAAAGAAACAGTTTTAAGGTTATAATAACAGTATTTATGTGGTGACAGTTCAAAGGTTGTGCTACAAATGCAATTCGCTGACTACTTTAAAGTATATGAAGATATTTCAGTTTTCTCATATTTATGACAATTTATGGTTGTAGCAGCTATCTGGTGGCTTAAGTGTAATTTTTAATACAGTAGAGAGTCGTTAATTCGAATCAATTGGGGACGGGTTGTTCTGATTAGTGATTTGTTCGGATAACCGATTATGTACGAAAAAATATATTAACCTGTCCGATGTTCAAATTTTTCTCCATTGCGTGTCGCTTCATGTTGAATTTTCGTTGATTTTAAGCCTAACGAAAATTTTTATAATAATAGTCGAGGCTATTGTATTGTTAAAAATTATTTCTTTATTTTGTACATGTACAAACAAAATAAATATATTGAAGAATATATAAAAACATGAAAATTATACTTTAGAAGTAAATCTAGTATCAAAAACGTTTGATTCAGCACGACACAGTCCGACTGAAAATCGTTCGGATAACCGGCGATTCGGATTACCGGGGTTCAGATTAACGACTCTCTACTGTAAATCATTTATTGAAAAAAGCAAAATGTTTGAAAAATTACATCTACTTGATAACTACAAAGTAGACAAATCACTATATTGATTTTTATTAGTTGCTTAGATCATAAATGATGTTATAAATGCAAGAATACTGATTATATTTTTTCTCCTTGAAGTGGCTAGCAAATTGCCTTCATAACTTGAATTCAAACTCTTGTCACCAAAACTTACCTTTGTCCACCCTTCTGTTCTTCATAATAACAGTTTCATTTTTTTTTTTGTTACTTTCATTCAGATTGTTTTTGATTAATTAATAATTAATTAAAGTATCCTGTACAATCTGTTTACTATTTAGAATTCAATTAAAATGTGATTTTTTTTATAGCTGAAAAGATAAATAATATACTGTATATATATTTTAATTATATATGCTGTGTATACTTATTGGTATTTTAACTTTCTTAATACAAATTTGATGTTTTTGTAATCCATTGTACTGTTCACTTTATAATGATCAGGCTAAAATACAATATTGCCTCATATACAGTACCTTGGAATAGTGGACAAACTCCTTGGTCCTGACGATGTCAGCTATTCATACGTTATACTGTATAATTATTATTATTATATTTAACATTACTTTTACTTCATTTGATTATTACTAATTTTATATTTATAATTACTTGATTATTTAATTAATTTAGTGATAAACTTTATTAAAATATTACATGCATAATTTTGTGTGTTATATTTTATTAAAATTTCAGTATAATTTTGATTGTTCAAATACTTAATAAAAATTCATTAATTTAGTTTGAAATTTGGCATATATTTGTATAAAAATAATCTTGTCTGATATAATTTTTTTAAGATAAAAATATTTAAAATTCTTTATTATATTGATATTATTTAGATATTATTTATATAAAATTAATTTGATATAAATAATTACAGATATGAATTAAGAAATTGTTTACCATAAAATTCTTTGATGTACTCAGCTGAAGCTGTATATCAGACATTTCTAATCTACTCACTAATGACTCTTGAGGAGTCAATAAATACTAGTTGTTGTTTAGGTGGTTGGTGAAAATTTTATATTTAAAAATACAGTAAAACTTGTGTAAACTGGAATCACACAGTTCCAAACTTTGTTACTAGGTTTAATCCAAAGTGATTCCAACTATAGATAGAGTATTCTAATGCAAGAATTGAGACCTATTCAATTCTTAAAAGTTCTCATCATTCCTGAGAACTTATGTTAGGTATTCAAACACCAAGTTCTTTGATGTGATCCTTATGAGCTCACACGATAACAAGAACAAACATTAGTAACTTGCTCTACTGTTGGAAATTCAAATTGCATTACAATATTACAGAGACCAAATTATTCTCTGATCTGACTTCTGAAAGAATTTTAATACAGTCGACTCACCTTAAAATGAATACTAATAAGGCAAATGTTGTCATTGTCACAATGTTAATTTTCATGTAATAAAGCAAATGAAAATTTTGCCAGGATTTGTAAACCAAACTGTAAATTACTTTCACAATGCCCAACAAATAACTCAATTTCCAATTATGGTTGCTTTTTACACTTTTTGAAGTGAACAATAAAAAGTGTACCATTTTCAGTAAAATTTATTTTCTTCTAGTAAGTAAAGATGGGTTTGACCTTTGATTGTAAAGCAATTCAAACATCTGGTTCAAACATTCTACTATACTCAGAAAATGGGAGTTAAAGTTTAAGGAATTTAAATTTAAATGAATGCTAGTTTCCATGGGGCCCTTAGGGACTTTAAGGAATGCTAGTCCCATGTAAACATACTAGTTTGCATATCAGGGAGGACATTGACTACTTTGGACCAAATTTGGCTTCGTTTTTACTCTTCTGGCACCAGAAAAAGAAGTTGGGTGATTTGGCTACTTTTTGGCTGCATGCATGCCGCCATTAACAAACTCATACATCAGAGACTGAACAATAGTGTCAGGACCAGTCAGGATATTACTTGATGAAAGTGAAAGATAAAATAAATGAAAGCAACATTGACAGTGATGTTTAGTCATCTAAGCCTTCTTTCAAGGGTGCAACAGATGCAGTAGACACTATACACCGCTATCTGCAGCTTGAAAGGGATACGGATGAATATCTAAAGATAACATTCATGAATGAAAAAATATATATATATTCTACTTTTTCAAACAGTTTCCAACAGAAAAAATTGCAGATTTCTTTTGGCTTTGTGCTTCATGCTTAAATGGCAAATGCTATGTCCTCCTCATTTTGTTTGATTTGAAAATCATTTAGAACATTAATTTGTTTTTTATAAATAAATTTAACTTTATTTAGTAAATTAATTCAAAATATTATAATTTAGAGATTTTGATTGCCTATTAAGCCTTAACTCTAAATTATACAGGTAATGGCTCGGTGACCAAGTGGTCAAGGTGGCAGCCTACCGCTCTGGGGACCTAGGATCAAATCCAGACTGGTCGAAAAAGCCTCAAGAATTTTTCAGGTGATAGTCTGTCTGGATATGTTGGACCCCATCCGTCAATACTCGGCTGCTCCATTGTGGACCTGGCTGAACCCATAATGGGCTTGCTGAAAGAGATCCAGGGTCGAAAGAGTTTTAAAAAGAGATTAGTGCCCACAGGGCCGAAAGAGTTTTAAAAAATTATACAGCCTTGACCTTCACCTAGAAAATTATTATTACAAATTTTCAATAAAGCAAACTAACAACTGTTTTCCTAGCAATTTGCATTAATGTGAGTTGACTGTACTGTAATTAATCATTAACTTAAATCTCTCTAATTACCAACAATATTAATCAGTTTGTTTTTGAATACTCAGTAGTAGTTAGTTACTAACTTCTCCATTGTCTATGTAAGAAAAATTGGCAACAGGTTACCTTATTTTCTTTTCTTCAACAAACTATATTCATTGCTTGTTCATGAAAATTCTGTTCTTGGAAATTCATCCAGTTCTTGAAAGTTTCAGACCCTTAAAAGTATTTGATTCTTTCCTGGTTAATTCCAACAAATATCAATATTAACAAAGACATTGTGTCTGTTTGTCTTCTTGTCAGGCAAGCTTCTTATCTCTGAAAAGATTCAAATTCAAATCTTGGAATATGCTTTGTCACGATCAATGACCATTATAAGGAAATATCACCTCCACTTGTGAGCAAATAAGGAAAAGTAAAAGAATCATCTCCAGATATATCTGGAGGTTATTCTTTTACTTTATTCAGATTAAGACATGTTCTTTGTACCAGTGTCCATTCTTTCATTTTCTTGTTAGAGTAGTTAGACTGGCTTATAGTAAAATTTAACATATAACACCACTTTGTTCCAAAAATTTTTTTTCTATTTAGGCAGTTTTCCATTTTATTCAGGTTCTGTTTAGGCAGGTTTTACTGTATAATAAAAATAATTATGTATAATAACAAAATTGTATTTTATTTAAAGATATATCAATTTTGATTAAATAATACATGCAATTTTAAACTTTAATTTGTTTAAATAAATAAAAAATATATTCTTATTTGTTTTTTTAATTTTTTTGTTTTATCAATTTTTTAATTTGTTTTTATTTTGTATTGTATGGTTTTATTATTGTATTTTGTATTGCTAGAACAATGTTGGTGAATTAAATCTAATTTTGAAAAGGAGTTAACAAGTAAAACAGGTCGCAAATCTCTTGGTTTATATCATCAGGCCATATTATATTACAGTAGAACCTCGATTATCCGGACCAATTGGGATGAAGGTAGTCCAGATAAGGAAAAATCTGGATAATCGAAAAATAATACTGTACTGTATTTAAATTGTAATCAAATTTTCAAGAAACAAATGTTCGTTTTGAATTTGGACTACTAATGACCAGCACTAACACTGCCTATTGTTTAAAGGCCCTCTGGTGGCACAAGAAGACGGATTTTATAAAATAAAAAGCAGTTGAAACTGTCAAATTTTTATTCATAAAAATGCAAACTATTTATCGTTTTATGACGAGTAAAATTTTTTCGTCACATTCATGGCTTTTAAGTAATGCATAAACCTTCAAGGCGCAAGGCCATAGGCGGTGGCCCACGTCGCCCATGCCTTACACTGCCCTTGGCCATAGAAATGATGTAATTTGAATATAAATTATTTATAAATATGTATGTTATGTTATATTTTTATTATGACGCAAAATGTATTAAAAAGTTTAGGACCACTATGCCGGGTGAGACGTTGTAGGGACAAAAAAAGTCGTGCATTCCATCATGTACATAAACAGTGTCGCAATCGCCAAGTGCAAATCAGCAAATTTGTAAAATTTTTGTTTATTTTGAACAATCCGGATAATCAAGGTTCTACTGTATTATTATTATTCTCATGTATAGGGTTCATAGTCATCATTAGTCCTCTAATAGTTAAGCCTAACCATATTAATTTATTAAACTTTCCTGTCTTTTGGTTATAAAAATGTAATGAAATGAAATTATTTTGCTCTATTTTTAATTATTTATTGTAAGAAATTCTAAATATTAAAATTCTCAGATGATTCCAATTTATCTACCTTAGACTGGATTCATAAATTAAACAAAGCTGATAATTTTAGTCAATAGAACAAACATTTATTACGGCTTAAACATTTATTAGTTATGCTATGCCATTTAATAGTTTTTTCTTTTTCTCCTTAGAAGCACTTTTTGAGCAAGTAGATGAGATATTTGAAGATGTGATAGATGAATTTGGAACTGTTCAAGGTGTCAAATCTAATTTTGAGAGGTGGAAAAATGAACAGTTAACCAGTTATAAAGATGCATATGTCTCTCTTTGTTTACCAAAAGTACTATCTCCTTTTGTACGTGCAGAATTAGTGAAGTGGAATCCTTTAGAGGTAAGTGACTAAAACAAATTTTAAATTGTCATTATTTTCATAATTTTTTTTAATTGTCAGATACTGTTTTCTTTGAAAATACAAAACAATAATGTTTAAAGAAATCTTGTACTGAATAAATACTGTATTTTCATGGATTGACCAACATCCCACATAACCAGGGGAGACCAGCATGCCGGAAACTCTGGGGTTACTGGCATGCCAGTTAAACTGTGACTAAAAAATAAAATTAATCAGATCTAACGAAACTAGTTGTTAAAGAAAACATTTTTCCAAGTACACTAAAATAATAACATTGTAATTTGACCAACTTAAAATCAGAAAGAAAGTTTTTACAGTACAATGAAACAATTAGCAGTTATTGACATTAGTTGTAGTTGTAGTAGTAGGGAATTCGATCTCAGCCCTTATTTCTAATCCCAGGTTTTCAGAATTATACTTAGTCGATCCCAGGATTATTTCGGTATTGAGGGTTAATAAAAAGTAAGAAAATCTTACAGAAATGAGCTCCTTAATCAACAGATCAAAATTTAGACAAAAATCAATGTATTTTACGATATACACATACCTAATCTAATCACTCTAACTAATCAGACTTGGAGTCAGACTAACCAGACTTAAAATCACTCAGTCTTCATGTTAAAGTTATTCTTTTTCAAGCATCATTGAGATCTCTTTAAACTTAGATATTTTGAAAAAAAACCTTTATGTAATGGATAACCTTTAAGCAGATAAACGTTGAAAATTAACAAAAATCTCTCTTAACATCAACTAAATAGATGACTTTCATGTAACAACCTAGTAAGTAGGTAGTAAAGTAAGTTTCTTAGCAAAAAATTTTTATAAATAATATTAATCAGTCACATTTTTCTTAAATATAAAGAAAACTAATCTAATAGGAACATTCTAATTTGAATTGTGAAAATATGATCTGAGAAATAACAATGCATCTGGTGTGTCATCACCAAGTCTGCTTCTCAATTTGTTCCACATATATGCAGCTGCTGAGAAAGTGCATTTAGGTTCGATGGATGTTGCAGGAATCATTAGTAAATATGTGTAAGCCTGCTCTAGGTTATAGTTTCGAGTAGGATTTGAAGACTCATAAAGGTTCATTTCTTTCTTAACAAATTTGGAAAAGTCATTTTCCAAAATTGTTTTCATCATCATTTAATGCTTCAGGAGACATCATTTTCATGCTGTTTTCTATTTCCAGCTGAAGCTTTTCTTTGAGCATCAAATCACTTTTTTCTGTATTTGTAGGCTCAACTTGTATATTTCATTTTTCCTCTACATCATTTCTTTTTATCATTTAATCTCACAATTAATGAAACAATCTGGTTTTTTATCAGGACTTTGCTCGGACTTGAAAATGTACACTTTATTTCATCATTGTCAGCCAAATTATCACTATGAAGGTTTTGTAGATAGCATAAAATGTCACTCAACTCATTTCTTTGGCAAACTTTCAGGTGCTTTTGTAAATGTATCTTGAATTTAAAAGCCAAATTAAAGCTATTGTCATTTAACTGCTTAAAAAGAAACTTAAGGTCAGCATCAGCTGTGCATAAATTTGCATCAGTGCTACAGAGTGTTTCTACAGTTAATTTTACTGGAGCCAAGACTTTAATGATTTCATCGATGAGTTTGAACTCGGACTCTTCCAATTGCATGGATTATTCAAATCTATAAGTGCTTTTCTGACGCTAAGTTTCAAAAAAGCAAAACGCTTGAGCGTACTGCAGAGGCTGTTCCATCTGGTTTTGCAATCAAGCAGTAAACTTAGCCCTTTTACATGCTCTATCTTCATATATTTTTGAAGAATAGTATCATTCTTCAATGACACTCTTTTGAAAATAAGAACTACTTTGCAAACTTTTTTTATTACATCCTTGATGTTCTTCAAATCGTTCGTCAAATTTGGCAATTTTCTCTTTCTTGAAGGGCTAATCCTGATTCAAGATCTTTGTCATCATCATCTGAGTCTGCATCATGGAGCTCAGTGGACTCATTTTATGAAACATCTGATATACAGAGTATAATTTTGTGAGATAAGCAGGGGGCCAGGGGTTGATCCCTACTGACCACTTAATCTGCACGGGTTGGTAAAACCCAACCTCATGGTCGTTGAATGGCTAGGAGAGCAAAAAGTGAGTGGGGAAGTGTGTCAGTAAGTCGACAGGTGTCCTTAGAGTGACAGGAGACAGGTTTGACAAATAAAATAAAGTTTATTATATAACAAAAGCTAATACACATATAATAAAGAGTAATTGATGCTTAATGCTGATTAATGCTTAAATATGGATATCATATATCTGTTGCCAACCGTGATCTAACTAGTAAGTTTGTCACGTGCCTAACTTCTAGAGGGAGAGAGTTTACAAAGGTTATTGCACGTGGGTATACCTTAATATGCGATCCAATGACAGTATGCGATGATCTTCTGGACTATGGAAGCTGGAATCAGTCTTATGTCTTCTACCTGTTTCTTTCTCAGACAGAATCCAGGATGGGAGATGCTGGACTCAGACCTTCCTGGAACGATTGCGCTCCTTCCAGAGATAATTGTTTTTTTTTTTTTTTTTTTTTTTTTTTTAATATATATGCTCATTGTTGGCACCGAGCCAACCTGTCATTAACCCTTAGCCTGCCGTTTGCCACGCCCCCTTATTTTGTAAAACGGCCAAGGGCAAAATAGGTGAATCAGGCAATATTATTTTAAAAATTTACCAAAAATTAAATTATTATTTTATTCATATGAAAAAAATCACATATATTTATCAATATAGTTAGTTTTAAATACGACATTTATCCATAAAGTTTGTTTGAAAAATTTATGAGAAAAAAAATAATATATGATAACTGACATTCAAACTTGAAAATTTGTTACTTTTTGTCAAAATTAACATTGTCTGGTTACTTCATTCTTATTGTCACTGAGCCAGAAGGACGTAGAATATTGTTCTGTACAATTTGATATAACATTTATGCATGTACTGTACATTTATTTGTTATGAAATTATCGCACATTATATCAAACATTTGTTTGAAATCTGAACTTTATTCTGCTTTCAACTAATATAATGAACTAATATACTTTATTCATTTCATATCAAACAAGATTATATATTTTTGTAATAAACATATGATTACCAGTAGCAATAGATGTAACATTTGCTGATATTTTAGATTTAAGAAAAAATTAAAAAAATATATAAAATATCAGAACTGAAGGTCATAACTTGAATATTTGTAATGCATTAACATATTATAGCTGAATAAACTTATTATAGCATTAATGAACTTATTATAGTAATATTATTGCATGAATATGCTAAAAATGGAATAAAAAATTATCAGAAAATGAAAAATTAAGAAAAAAAAAACTGATAATTAAAATTTTTTAAGTCAACAAAACACCACCTGGACAAAAATATGTGAAACAGACGATAAACAAGATGATGCTGTCAAGCGCTGACATCTGTTGTCGATAAATTTTATAAAAATCAATTGTTAACAGGGTAATGATCAATCGGTACCCTGGCTGTTTTGCTAAACAATTAGGGTAACAATAGATCGGTACCCTGGCTGGGAAAGGGTTAAACAATCGATGACTAATTAGCTGACGTGCGTTGACTTGGGTTTCTTCCTTCCGATCTTGTCGATGTGTAATTGACACGGAAATCAACATCTGATCGACTTCCACGGGAACTTGTGGGTCATGAATCCCTTAACCTCAAAAATTTACACCCTCAAAACCTGCGGGCTCACACTTTTTTATAAAGTAAATCGCAAATGGCTAAGTGAATGCTACAAGCAAAACAAAGTTGGCGCTCTGCATAGACAAGTTTTCTGACTTCGAGCACAACATTTGGACCATTGGTTATGATTGCCACAATTTCGCTGTCCAGTGAAATATCAAATTGAGAAAGGTGCTCTTTTAAAACATCAACACATCTCTTCCTTCAAAGATACATTGATATGAATAAGGCCTAAACTCCAAAACTTTTTCTCTGAATGAATATTTATGTTCATATAGCTTTTATTAGAAGTCGATGTCCATTCATCAAAACTTAAACTAAAGCACTGGCCTTCATTTTTTAAAGCGGTTAATTCAGCTTTTATATGCTTTCTAATTCTTAGCTATAATTGACTATACGGTTACGAACTGTTGAAGCATCTTTTGCTAAATCTGAATACCCTTGTGGTAATAGCAATGCTCTCAAATCTTTTGAGGATACAAAGACACTAAAACAAAAGCCATCTAAGGCTGTCATTCGGAGCTAAAATGTCATTTAAAGTTTCAGTTTTAACAAAAAAGTCCTCAAGTGAGCTATGTTTTTGCTTCAATGGCAGTGGTTCTTCACCATTGCCACTTTGGCTAGTTGATGAGGACAGCCTTACAGTAATAACTTTTTTTCCATGTTTGGTTGAAAGATAAGTGTGTAGTCATTTGGTTCACCCTCCTAAGGTTTTTTAATATAGCTGGGCAGTATTTACACTGTGCTGTTTTGCTATGTTTAGTGACCAAAAAATGACTCCACACTGATGTTGCATCTCTATCTTTTTTTTATGTTTGACAAAAAACTTTCTTTAGATAGAGACATAATCACTATAGTCTGTCATAAATACCTTTAAAGAGAAAAAACCTACATTAGTGCAATAAATTCAAGTACCTACTAATTACAAATTAACTAAAAAACAATAAAAGATGCTACTCACATAATAAAAAGAACAGTTTTTCACAAATAACCTCTCAGTCTGCTGGCGCAAACGCTACTAAAATCCACTGGAAAAACAAGATGACTGACACATTGACAGGTAAAACGCACTGAGCACAGTACATTATATGTTGAAACAGTTTGTATGTAAAATAAGAGGTCTACCAATACTTAAAATACTTTAAATCTACTTAATTTTTGAGTAGAAATACTTAGAAAAGCGTTAGATACATGTTTTGAAGTTTAATTTTTACTAATAATAGATAGAAAATAGAATTAGGATTACTTTTTAAAATGAAATTGTTTTGAGTCCTTCATCATGAACAGAGTATTTGGAGAAACTACTATAAATGAACAAACAGTATGGTGATGGTTTTAAACTTTTCATTCTGAGGTTTTTCAATCAAAAAATGTATCATAGGATAGAATTTCTGTAGATAATATCATTTTGAAATTTATGGTGGAAGAAAGCTCATACCAAACTTTGCAAGAATTTGTGGCTAAAATTGGCATTCATTGCTTAGCCATTTTGTGTCATCTAACTGCAATTGGTAAAGATGCTTCAAAAATGAAATGGTTGGATAAATAGGTTTATTCTGTACTAATTGGAAAAAATGTATTGTAATAACTGAATGTTAATTACTTCTTTGATATAATTAAAATTTATTCTATGATCACATTGTCATAATGATGAACAATGGCATTATTAAATTATTGTGCAACTGCAATTTGATCTGCTCAGCAAATCAACAAAAATGAATATTCATAATGTATTTAAAAATCTTTCCATTCACAAAAAATGATAATGTCATTATGGTGGAGCATGAATGTTCCTAATTCATTATTTTTTTGAGTCCCAGTACTACCAGTGAAGCAGAAAGATACTACCAATAAATTGAACATTCAAGAAAAAGTTTAAATTTGTCATGTAGGATAGATAAATTGACATACCTTATAAAAAACAATAACAGTCTTATAAACTCTAATATGAAAAATTTACACCATATTGTTTATATGATTTGTTGCCAAAGATTTCATTCATTTAAACATTTTGATTAATTTTTTAATTATATTTTATAAAAGAATATAAAACAATAATTTTGTTAATAAAATGTTAAAAATAAAAATTATATAGTTTATTATAAATTAAGATAAAAGATGATTTAAAAAAATTATATTTTAATTATTTTTCTTTTGCAAAATGAAGCATTTTCTAGTTAATTTTCCTTATAATGTAGATTATAAACTTTTTTATTTAAAGAAAACATTCTTAAATAAAAAAATTTTCTTATTTGTAAATTATCTTGAATGCCATTGATTGGAAAATTTGTTAAAAACTGATGATTATGATGATATTCAATTTTATTTTATAGAGTGGAGCTGATTTTGAACAAATGAAATGGTATGAAGTTTTAATATTCTACAGTTGTAATAATGAAAATTTAGAAGATATAGATTCAGATGATCCTGATCTTAATCTTATACCAAGTATTGTTGAAAAAGTAGTTCTTCCTAAATTAACAGGTTAGTTTTGAAATTTAAATTTAGTATTTTAAGCAAATTATGTAATGTGTTTTATGTAACATGATTCAATCTATAATTTGCTTACTTTTGATTTTATAAATTTATTTAAGAACAATTTATATAATAGTTGAATTGAACTTTCAAAATATTGAATAAAACTAGAAATATTTTTGAGCTTTAATATATAGGCATAAAATTCTTATTATGTATAGTCATACGTTTTTCCTGGACCCTTTATTTAAAGTACAAATGTTTTATTTCATCTTTAGTGAACAAAGACATGTTTAGTTATTGTGTATTATCTGACAATATTATTTTATGTCAATATTTTGATGCTTCTTCCCTTTAACATACCTTATGATCATTTTATACTATGGAACTATACAATAAAATTTATCTTAAAAACTTCCACTTTCTCCTTACACACTAAAACACATTGCTTAATCATGTGACACTATAAAGTTAATTTATTAAGGTTTATGAAATGATTAATGTTTTTAGTGTGTAAGAAGGTAGTGGAAGTTTTTAAGATGGATTTTATTAGCGAGGTTGAGGCCGAAGTTTTCAATGCAAAAACGTGTACGTCGGACATTCAGCGCTGCTGTCCTGTAAGTCTAGAAGTTAGGCAATGGCGTTTGGAAAGTCAATGGAATCATGCTCGACATTCTAAAAACCATTGCCAAACTTCTAGGCTTATAGGAAAGTGGCCACAAAGTTGTATAAATAATCACATTTTTTTTCAATGAGGAAATTATCATTTTCTTTAGGTCTTCTAAAGAGAAATTTTTCTTTGAAATATTAAATTTTAATGAAATATTTATGGAATTATTTAGAAAGTTATAGTTTTTTTGCTATCATGCTAGTTCTTCACTAAAACTATTTGACAAACTCTATAAAATAAACAAAAAAATTTATTAACACAGTGTTATTAAATAAGTTACTGTTCATATGAAAAAAAAAAGAATGAATATTAAAACTTTTTTAATGCTCTGAAAACAATTCTTGTGTTCTTATTCTAAATTTCCAAAAATTTACACACATTCTTTACTATTATTTTTCATTAATTTAATTAAAAACCTATTATTTATTCTCATATAACTAACTGTTCCAAAATCTGTCTCACTCAAATTTTAACTGCAGTTAATTACATGTTATTGCCTATTACATTATATTTTTGTTTGTTTATTGTTATAATTGTTATAACTGAAATGTAAATTTTAGAAAATAAGTGTTTCTGTTAATATTCAGATCACTACAATAATGCATTGTTTTAACATTTATTTATATAACAAATATAAATGTTGGATTTTCATATACGAATGCTGTTGGAAGAAAGTAATTGTCTCAAAGTTTTTATTATTTTGAAAATTGGAAAGAAATTTAATATGGGTTTGTTTAAATAAGTTAAAATTTTTTGATATCACTATGCTCTCAAAAATTCAATAAATTAATAACTAACTTAAATTTTGTTGTTAAAAATATTCTGAACTTACAATGCTGAATATTTTATTTAGTTATAGCACGTGAAATATGGGATCCTGTTTCCACTTGTCAGACATTGCAGTTAGTTAATCTTACAAAACGAATTATTGAAGATTACCCTAATATTAATGGAAAAAGCAAAAATACTCAAGTAAGTTAATTATCTTATAAAAATTGAGATTTTTTATTTCCTGTCAAATAATCCCTATGGAAATGATATTTTGTATTAATCTTTCTATTATAATAATTGAATAATTAATAGACTCACTACTATAATATAATCTAATTTTGTAATGTTGTTATCAGTTTATATCATTGTAGAACCAAATAGAGAATAAAAATGGAAGAATATGAACTATTAATTTCTTTTGTATCTTTGTTTTCATTGGACTTTGTCTATTAGTAGAACTTATTACACTGGTGTAGTTTCTATTTAGCAAATAGAGGAGATCTTATTCAGAAAAATTAAAATAACTTTATTTTCACCTGTACACTGTTTCTGTGTTTTGGACCCAAAGGCCCCTCTTCAGCAGGTTTACAATACTATTCTATAACAAATTTTTAAAAAACTTACTTTAAAGATAACAATATTATACCCAACAATGATATTTCAATGTAGACAAAGATAGAAAAGAAATCAATAAAGTAAGGACATAAAGGCAAAAAGAATTAAAATATAAACCAATTTTTATTAAGTATGTAAATATTTTGTGGAATTGAATGTTTTTCATCTTTATCTTTATATGAGCAAAATCATGTTCCCATTTGATAATGATTGTTTTAACATAAAAATACAAGACAGAAGACAATGCATCCACAAAAGTAATTTATAGATTTCCTAATTGATCACACTTGATTGAAACAAAGGGAATATCAGCATTACTTTAATAGTATATTATCCATTTTATGAAAAAATATTACTTTTATGTTATTTGTATTTGATAATTATCATTTAAATTTTTTTCTGTGTTCCACTATAACTTATAACCATTGGAATGCTGTTATTAGTTTTGAAATTTCTTTTAAAATTTGAAAGAAAAATTTCAATTATAAAAGCAGATGCAAAGTTAGATTTACTAAATAATGTATAAAAGTTAATTGAAAAACTAATTTGTCAGTTAATCAATTTGTATTATACAGAAAAACCTGCAAAAACTAGAACCTGAATGTGAGATAAGCAGAGGGTCAGGGGTTTATCCTCGCTGACCACTTACACTGCACGGGTTGACAAAACCCGATCTTGTTGTCGTTTCGGATGGCTAAGAGGGCAAAAAGTGAGTGGGGAGGTGCGTCGGTAAGTCGACAGGCGTCTTTGATTGACAGGAGACAGGTTAACAAATAAAACATTTATTGATTAACTAGATTACTACAAAATGGGTTACAAGGCTATTCTACTATAGACTGAGATTAAATGCGGTTAACATACACTTGAATGCAACTACAGTATATGCAAGTTTACAGATTCCAACTAAGACGGCTATGCGTTAAGCCTAATGCCGTTGCGGGAGAGAGAGTTTACAAAAGTCCTAACAAAATACCTCTGGTGTGAGATTGGATGATATAATTCAATGTATGGCGGTCGCTGACGATGTGGAAGAGTTTCTCGTAGGTCCTCTCCGACGGGACTTCGTTCCTGGGCATGGAGACTGACACAAGTACAATAATAACTTCCTATGCGAGCGCCCTAAGTTTCCGGTGGCGCATGCTTTTATAGAGTTAGTGTGGGAAGCTGTCGGTTGTTGACGATGACTTGCAAATTCTTGACAGCCAAGTGTCAACTTTCCCACCGAATTGTTGATAGTTCCGGAGACCTCTGCTCCGTTTCTCTCGGGGATTGTTTACACTAATTTGTGAGAAAAGAATGAAAGTTTTCTTTCATTTACACAAAATTTCCCGCTAAAATCTGCGGTCTCACATGAATATAAATGTAATATATTACATTATATTACAAAAATATAATGTAATAGGCAATAACATGTAATCAATTGCTTAAAGCTGTTAAGCCTTTGTACCTTTATTTGACCTTCAGTATTAAATTTAAAGGTATCTTGACTGTGCTTGACTGTGAAAGATATGGAGCATTTAAAATCTAGAATTGTATAAGCTTATCTTCGAATAATATACAGCACACAGTTTCAAAGACAATGCTCAACAGACATGTTTGAACCTCCATGTATTTTGCAAGTGAAATGTCATATTTCAAACTAGTAACTGGCCTATATAAACATCTCAAAGCTCGATACTTTACGATGAAACCAGACAATCACCAGGTTTAATTCTGGTTAGTCCGCTGCTGCCATCAATAATTACTTTAATTAATTTTAGTATTTAATTACTACTAGTAGCTGCAAACCAGCCCTGGCGATCACTTGGTCCTGTAGTAACTGGCATTTGCTTCCACTGAACACAGTTGCTTATGTACAGTACATTCTCTTTCATACCCTATACCCTCAGACTCACCGATCACCTCCAAAGATATTTGACCAATGAATCTGAAAGTGCTAATGTCTGAATGACCACGTACTCCAATAAAAGCAGTAGTTAGTCACTCACCATGTTTTTTTGTTAGAGAACACAGGGATCACTGACTTTATTGCCATCTGTCAAGATGCTGAATGAAAAGAAAAACAGTACTTCATCTGCAAACATACCTGAAGGTTAAAGGAAAACACATTGTGCATTCTCTCCAAAAATATATGCCGCATACCATTTAAACATAAATCTATTCTACAACTCCAGATCTTCCATCTGCCTTGCATTATAGTCACTTAAATTTTATCTGTAGGTAGAAACCTTCCAGAGATGGAAAGTTCAAATATTTTTCAGTAAAATGATTACATTAATTTAACAAAGTGTTCTCCAAAATACAGAACCAATGAGACAGATGGAATTACATAAATCATGTTGTTGCAACCCAAATATGAGGAAGTATAGATGTAAAAGCTAGAAACTTGGGTGTTCTGTATTTTTGCATTACAATAAAATTAATAAGAAAATATGCATATTTTGGCAATGTAACTATAATAAGCTTAAAGATTGCTGCAATTATTATAACAAGTGGGTGTAAAAACAAAACGAAAGAGGCAAGCTATACTAACAATAAATAAAATACAATTCACTGAATTTAGTTTTTATGAGGTTGACAAAGGAGGAGAGATAATACTTGGACCATAACCATACCCAAATTCAGTCTAAGCTGTATACATTGTGTTCATTTATTATTGAAAGTTTATTTTCTGAGATGTTATAATTGTTCTAGAAGCTTGAGTAGGAGGATAGATTTACCTTCTAGAATTAAGGCCAGTTTATTTTATTATACTTATATTTTTCAATTGTGATCTATTAACATTAGATTGTTTTATTAAAAACTGAACTTTGCTCACCAATTTATATGTAAAAGTTCTACAACATATGCAAACATTGCTAATAAATGATAAACAAATGTAAATCATAGAAAAACTTAGCTTTTCCAATTCCATAAAAGTATAAAGGATTATTTTCAGAGCATTTGTACAGACAATAGAAAGCAATGTTTCATTGATTTTTCTTTAAAGATTAACAAATTGCAAGGCTTTTTATATCAGATCAAAGTTAAAGCATAATATTAAATGTTAAAGAATTTTGTGTTAAATATTTGAATATTTTGTGTGTGTGTTTGTATGCACATATGTATGCATGTGTATATTTATAATTTATACTAATTTTTAAACTAGGAATATTTACATGCTGTTATAACAAGAATTTATAGGACATTAGATGAAGATGTTTTTATACCACTTTACCCAAGAGAGTAAGTCAAATTTATAATTTATTTTTAAACTTTCATGCTTATGTAAATTTATACAGGGTTTGTCCAATAAGTATTGGGACTGAAGTCACAAAAAGAAATTTATTGAAGATATATGTACAGTCAGTCATATAATCTGAATAATCTTCAAAATATGTCTCTCCTGCATCAACACACTGCTGCCAGGGCTTTTTCCAGTCTTCATACACTCCCTGTAAGTCGGCAACCTCAAGGCTGTTCAAGCACTCCCTTGAAGCCACTTTGACTGCCTCAATCGTCCCAAAACGATTTCCTTTCAGGCTTAGTTTGATCCGAGGGAACAAAAAAAAGTTGTGGGAGCCACATCTGGACATGGTGATTGTCATGATGGAGTATCCAGGTATTGGCAGTCTCCCTTTGGATGCAGTGGACCCTAATCCTCAAATGTTTGAGCATTTCTGTGTAAAATTTACCATTCACTGTTTGTCCAGCCAGGCACAAACTCCTTGTGGCCCACACCTGTAGCATCAAAGAAGACAATGTCCATTGATTTCACTCTTGATTTGTTGGTCATCCAGTGTGTTGTTTGTCTTCGACATCTTCCCGGCCATCTTTAAATTTTTTATGCCACTCAAAAACATGCAATCTGGACAGGGCTTCGTTCTTATAAGCTTCACAGATCATATCAAAAGTCTCTGTAGTGAGTTTGTTCAATTTAATGCAAAATTTGATAGCAAAACACTGCTTAAGGATTTGCTGAATCTTGACTCTCAATGCAAGTACTAAACATACTTTTACTTCAGGCATGATCTACATAAAGGCTCGGAGACAACTGAGCTGGGTCTCGTAGCTTACATTTACATCCCCCACCACCTATTCTGCCTACAAAGACCGCCTTTCACCTCTTTCCATTGGCAGGAAAAAACAGTCCCAATACTTATTGAACAAACCTTGTATTATTAAGTAATAAGTTAACTTTAAAATAAAATTTATTTTATGCTTTTATCAAATGTAGATTATTGGAGAATAGAACATTAGGTGCAGTGACATTTTTTCAACGACAGTTCTGGTCATGTGTAAAAGTAAATAAATTTTTATATCTTAATTTTAAAAAAATATACTTAAATTCAGTATTATAAAACTGAAATATATTTATAAAATTTGTTCTTGTAGCTTTTAAGAAATATTTTAAGTTGGCATGGAATATTATCAGAACAATCTTTGCAAGATTTGGCTTTCAACTGTTTATTAAATAGATATCTTCTTCTTGCACTGCAGAATTCACAGATGCAGAAAGATACAGTTGACAAGTGTCGAACGGTATATTTTATTTTTAATTTCATTTCATTTCAATTGAGAATAAAATTCTGTTAATTTTTGGAATTATCTATGAACGTATTTTAATTTTTTTAAAATTATAATAACTAAAATATCACCTGTTTACAATTTTTTTTAGATTGTATCAACTTTGCCAAGAGCTTGGTTTTCTCAGTTAAAAGGAAGTAAAACATTACCTCAATTACAGATGTTTGCTCGTCTTTTAAAACAGTTTGCCCAAAGTCAAGATGAAGTACATTTTAAGTAAGTATTTAAAATGTCCTATTATAGTATTCAGTTTTTATAAATAATTATTTGTTTTAAAATGTATAAATTAGAGACATCATCAAAGAGTTTGCACAAATGTTAATAACTATTGGAGCATTAGAAGAAGCAACTGAATTGGCCAAACAGTTCTCAATTATTAATTTAAGAAGTCAATTGCAAGGAAAAGTTTCATAATAAGAAAAGAAATTTTTTTAATTTAAAAGTTGAAATAAACTCAAAGCACAATATGAAAGGTAATTTTATTTAATTACATAGAATTATTCATTACTGTTTAGTTAGTATAATTAATAATTATAAGTTATTTATACAAATAAATAAAGAAATAATAGTTTTATAAAATTTTGAATTTTGAAAATATATTTAAATTTATCATTTTTATGTATGAACCCAAAGTTGAGTTTTAATTAAACACTTGGCTTTATTTCCATCTTTATTTAGTTGATAGTCAACATTATCATATTTGATCTGCTATGCATACAAGGTTTAAACTCAGACGACACATGTATCTTATTTTTTATAAACAGAGTAATTTCTTTTACACACAATATTTATATCTGTTGTACTGTACATAATCTTTTGCTTATTTTATGATATCCAGTTATCACAATATCTAGAAGATGTAGACTATAGTTGTATTCATATTACAGAATATAATAAGTGATTCCGGACATATAATGAGATTCCGTAATATGAATACAACTATAGTCTACATCTTCTAGATATTGTGATAACTGGATATCATAAAATAAGCAAAAGATTATGTACAGTACAACAGATATAAATATTGTGTGTAAAAGAAATTACTCTGTTTATAAAAAATAAGATACATGTGTCGTCTGAGTTTAAACCTTGTATGCATAGCAGATCAAATATGATAATGTTGACTATCAACTAAATAAAGATGGAAATAAAGCCAAGTGTTTAATTAAAACTCAACTTTGGGTTCATAGTCCAACAATCAACAAAACACGGTTTCAAAGAAGAAATTTTTATGTAAATAAAATACTTTGGTATTTAAACAAATATTAAAAGCTATTCAATAATGTTCTATAAAACAAGTATTTTTGTAACTTTTTTTCATTTGTAGTACACACAAATTACAATTTTTTTTAAGTAACTGATTAGAACTAAATTTCATAAAGGATATAAAAAAATAATTCTATATTGTTTTAAAATACCCAAAGAAGTATTTATCTAAGCAACTCTATAGTTAATATTAGAATAAAATTTTGCTGAAACTAAAATTATGATGATAAAAATAAACAGAAGTAAAGAAAAATATGTAGGAAAAAAAAAGGGATTTATTTTTTGAATTTATTTAAATTTTATCTAATATGTAAAACTGAAATCAAATGAGGGGAAATACTTAATTAATTAAATTTATTTATTATTTATTTATTTTCAAAAGACACTGTGGCTAGATTGGCCTTTTACAAGCATCTTAAAACAAAAGAGTTAGTTGAAACAAAAAAAGGATGTGAGTTGAGAAGAAAAGAAATTTGCACCTTATATTTCAAGTCCATTTATATTCATTGAAAACAATTTTCACTGTGACTTGAAGTTTTTAACATTAATAATGATTTTAGTTTTTTCAATGAATAAATAATCACAAAGGGTACAGAAATATTTTACAGTTATTTATCATCAATAATCACTATTATAACAAAATTAATTCTAATTATTTAATGAAAAATATGAATTCATAATTAATTTTCAAAGAATATAATAATAATTTATTTGCTTATATATGTCAGTTTTATAAGATATAAACTAATAAGTAAAAGATTTTATCATTATTACATTAACTTATTTGATCAAATAGTTTTATCATTTATTAATTAATCTCTTGAGCACACAATGTATTTAAAGTTTCCATGGATACTGTTTTCCTGAGATTTCAAAGCTTAAATTATCAGTTAGTTTATGTTATTATAGTCACTTATCATTAATGTATGAACTTGCATCATTCACAAATTATTTTATAATATATGAAATATTTCAAGATCTATCAAATAACTTTATACTGTAGAACCCTGAAGTATTGTGAACTGATGCTACCTTAGATGACCAAAAACTCAGATAAAACAGATGGCCACAGTTATTTTACATTAAAAATTATGAACAGAAAAGATTTATATGGTATATCACTTTTAAGCCTCCTTTTATACCTTAGTAAATTTAATCACATATAACAACAAAAATTTTTACATCATTTTATTATACAAATAGCATTATTTACAATGGTTTAAGAAAAAAAATGTGTGTTATTGTTGTCATAATTTAATGTATGTAATTTGTTTCACATTGAAGTTAAATGATAAAAAGTTACAAGAACAAATTATTTTGTAATGGAAGTTATCATTTTAAACTTTCTTTTATAAATTACAGTATAAAAAGTAGTGTGCTCACTCATAGGTTTGTCCTGGATAATTAGGGTTCTATGATATTGATTACAGAAAACTTATCTGGTGTCGTTAAAAAAGTCTTATATTGCGTAATGAATACAAAATATATAAATTTTGTTATATAAATTTTTTCTCTTCTTATTTTTCTCTGTTTTCTTTTACCTTGTGATATCAAGAAGAGCTAAAGTTTATTAGCATGTGTCAACTGTGCTGTTCCTTGTTAGTTAGTGTTTACTGCCTCAGGATGTTGACAATGCCAGCTACCTATCTTTTGCAAGGGCTTTCTCTGCTCTAAATTCATTGTCTTCCTATCAAGGCAATATATGGTAACTTGATAATTGACCAAAGTGATCAAACCATTTCATCTACTATCTGTCTATAAAATTTAACATCCTAAACTATGCTTTTATTTCATTATTTTTCTGTAAGTGAGACTGATAACTCTTTTTTATCATTTCATTTCTGTTAATATTTATCCACAATGATAAGCTAATGTACTCTATCATATATTAATAACAGTGCTGGTTAACAGTCTTTACTATGTTAATTTTTGTTGTTATTGAAATCTGCTTATGAATTATATAAACTAAGTAAAAATATAGATTTTTAAATAGAAAAAAACATTAAGTTTTGACTCTGTAAATCTATTCACTATTTTCACTTTTTTAAATGTATTTTATTATTTTTATTGTTATTAACTTTCTTGATTATATGAGTATCTTCAATTATTTGTATGTCTCCATTAGTATTTTTATTACAATCACTAACTTTTTAAAAAATTTAAATTTATTAAGTTGTTAGAAGTTTCTGTGGAATAATTTTAATGTTTTTTGATTTTACTAAATCAGTTAAATTGCTGATTATAAATTTTTTATTACAAGATTTTAATACATTTAAAACTTAATTAGTTTGTTTTGAAAATCTCTGAAATAACAAGAACTTAAAGATAATTTCTAAATTAAATCAATCATGCTGAAAATTAGGTTTAAGTAATTTTTGATTATAAATTAGTTTGTCTGTTAAATTATGAGCTTTTATACAGAATAGTGGACTTTTAATCTGTATTTTTATGATTGGTTTTACTTAGTGATAAATTATAATTCAAAGAAATCATAATATAAGCTAAATCATAACTTTGTGATAAACACTTCACAGTTTAATAAAGTTCAAAAACAAAATTGTTTTCCTCAGTCTTTTAAATAGGGAATATCATTTTAAGATATATTTAGATGGATTGTTTACTTCATGTGGGTAAACAAATGTCTGATGTGCATTTTAATTACAAAATACTTTCTTTTACAATGTATTTGTTTGAAAAAGCATGCATTTTTTATTAAAATATTATAGTTAAAGAATCTTCTTAGTGGGAATACAATAATAATAATGACTTCATTCAAATAACAAAAATATTGAAACTAAATTATTCAACTGTAATTTTCAAATTCAAATTTAATCAGCAAATAATAAAAACTAAGGATTGTAATTTTAATTTTTAGCTGTATATATTTCATTTATGCATCAGACATCTATTAATATAGTTCATTTGTTAAAACTTTCACTGTATCTTTTGTATACCAACAGGAATTTTACTCAACAAAATATAATAATGAATGCCATTCAGTATGTGCAAAACGTTTTAAGTAAAAGATCTAGCATTCTTTTGAAAGAAAAATAAAAATTATATTTATTTTATACTATAGGTTTTTTTACAGTTTTGACTGTAAACTTTGTCAAAAGTATAATGAATTGTTTCAATCCATTATTTACAACACATTCAGAAAGTGTTTAAAACACATCAGATGAATTAGAATAAGTGCTGAAGAAAAATGAATATGAAGTTATTGAGCTGTATGAGAGAAGCATGGCTTTGGAAATGGCATTCAAATCACAAAATAGCTAGTAATGAAACTTCATTTTTATCAAATGTTTTCATTTTTTTTTAACTAAGTATAATTGTTGTTAGTAATATTGTTTTAGTGGAAATAGATATTTTGTCAATTGAGGTCAGACAGGTTAGAATGAATACTTACTTTACAACTGATTTACTTTAAATTCTTGATTATATGTTACAATTTGATAGGTTGTAAATAGGTCAAACATTATATAAAAATATCTGCTTTGCTAAGTATGTCATTATTTATTTTGTTCTTTAAGAATTGAATTTGTTCTAATTTATATAGTAAAACCTTTAAAATCAAAATTTTCAATTCATTTCAATTTGGTATAAATCAAAGCATTAGTTACTATAAATGGATATTTTTGATACAAAAAGTTCTACATTAAGTATGTATGTTGATTCCTAGAAATGGTTATTATTTTGACAATTATAATTCAGAAATTCTTATTATTTTTACTTTTATACTCTAAATCTGATACATTGTTGAATTAAAATCTTTTTTTATTTAACAGAGTTAAAGTAAACTTAACTTTTAAAAATATTTAAATGGATTATCTTCATAAGTAATCAAATGATCAAATATTACAGGAATAGCTGAGATTGTTAAAATTTTCTAACAATGTATTATTGCAACACTTAATTATGAGATGAGTTTTGAGATTAAAATTTTTTTTTGAAAATCTTTTAAGTGGATTAAATTATTTTCATATTTCTGAATTAAAATGAATAAAAAAAAGCAATAATTTTTTTTACTGTTAAAAGGTCAGGAATATAAAGTAATTTTATATTTCTTAAGAATAAAGAAACCATTACCCTTTTGAAATTTTTTTTTTTTTTTTTTTTGTAAATGTTGCAAATGGCACTTTTCCATAATATAATTATGGAAAAGGAGCAACAATTGATAGTTATACTATTATCTTGCAGTATTTCATTTTTATTATTTCATCAGTGTGTCTAGACCCGTTTTGTATAATTAATAGGAGTTAAATATGCAATTTGTTGTACACATATATAAAGTACAAAATATATTATACTGTATGGTCTTGTTTTACACAGGAGTTGCATGTCAGCAGCACCATGTAAACTTGTGCTCTATTCCAACTAATCCCAAATGTTTGACTAAGTGTCCAAGCAACCAAGCAACCATTTACAATTAACAGAAAAACATTATGTAAAGCATTTTAAACACTTTTTTTATTATGAAATTCAGTAATGTGTGTGTTAATAATCAAACTACCCTTTGTAATCCAAGGGTTAATGTTTTTGCAAATAGTAAATGGTTAGATTAACCATTAATCTAACCATTTACTATTTGCAAAAACACAAATCTGTATCTCAATTCCACATAAAACAAGAACTTACTGTATATATAATCCTGTGTTTTCTTGATTCAAATACACTATTGAATCTAATGTGACCTGATTTTTGAGACATTAAAACTTGAAAATGTTATATGCACCCTATATTGAAAATGCAGCCACAAAAAGTTAATATATAAGTAATATAAATTCATTTTTTGAAAAGCATTTAATTTCATCTTGTTTATAGCATTTCATAATGTCCACATTTTTGAATGTATTTATTTATGACTCCATTATCAGTTACTGAGCATCTGTGGACCAATACAAAAATCACAGTCAAAATTACTGTACAATCAACATTTTAACAGTGAGATTTCACATTGATGTGCATAGCATAAAATTTATCATATACATAGTATCACATTGGAATAAATTACTTGTAAACATGTTCTTTGGCATAGTGGATAACTCTACTTAAACACAACTCTACAGTAGATTTGTCTGATAGACATTATTCCCTCAGCTTGTTGTAGTTCAATATACTACTAAATCATTCTAAAACTAACAAATTGAAACTGAGTAGCAAGAAGGATGTGTATGCCATGTCTATACAAATGATGTAATAAATGCAAATTGCTGAGTGGAGTGAAGAGCAAATGAGACTGCATTAACTTAGCATTGTGCCTAATTCTAATGTTCACCCCAATTTTTGAGATGTGAAAAGTCCAAAAAAAATGTGCATTACAATCAAGAAAACATAGTATGATGGTGTTTCATACTTTGAATTTAATTCATTCTAGGAAGCTGTTCGAAGTCCCATTAGAAATAATGGAAAGGAAATTAACCCATTCTCCAGACCCTAAACAGTGCCCATTTCAACACATTTAAATACACATAATTTATGGTAAAAGTAACAGAATTAAATCCTTAATACTAAATTAAAACACAAAAACAATAAATAAAAATACTGTATAATAAAATGAAAATTGCATTTACTGGTCGCACACCATCAACTTCTGCATCTTAAAAATGGTCACCAGATCCACATGTGCTGCTTTATGTTTGGCAATAAGTTCTTTTTTTTCACTTCAGTTCACTTCAACCTTCCTTTTAGACTTTGTTGCTTCCAAACACTTCTCAAATGCCATGGTAAATAATTAAAGGTTACATAAAAACTTTGTTTGGTGCAATATATTTTTAATAGTCGTTGTTACTTAACATACATGTTAAATTTTGCTGTTACAATTATAATCTCAACTTAGCAATAATGTGTTTAATTTATTCTTTGTTTAGAAGCTTATTTTAAACTTTTTTTGTTTGAATAAAATCAAGACAAAATGTCATTGGATAAAGCATAACATGCCTGATATGCTTTTTGAGTTTTGGAAAGAATTTATTTGCTGTTTATAAAGCATTATAATTTTTAATGTGAATGGGGAAGATGCTCCTAAACTTTGAACATGTTAAATGTGGTCTTCAGAGTTCTGTTCAGGAAATTTTGAACTAAAGGATATAAAATGTAACAGTTCTTGACAAATAAATTGCTAAAAATCAATGAATAACACACACTAGATATATTTATAAAACCAAATACACCAAAATAAGAACAAAAAGCACTAAAAACATATGAGCAAAACACAAGAGCAAGAGACAACTTAAATGCACAACAGATGGTGTTTACACTTCAAGAGCATTTTTTCACTGCACATGCAATTCAAACTTTATAGTTTGAACTCCAAAGTAAATTTTTGTTAAATTTGGTGTTCAAAGTTAGAGTATTTGAAGTACAAGGTATCACTGCATAATGTATGTATTATACAGAACATAATTAAAAAAATTTAAATTTATAATTCTGTAATCAATATCATTATTGAATACAGAAGAACAGTACTCTGTCAATAGCTGTTTTCTGCTATAAATATCCTGAAAATGCATATGAAAAAGGAGCAACAATCAAACTAACTTGGTTACTGCATTCTATTCAACTGTGTAGGTCATGTTACCTGGAGGCTACTAAATGCCATTATATCAGACTAGATACATAATTAAACTAGTCCACTTTGGCAACATGTTCACATAATTAGCTGCTGAATGCTGGCACACAGGACATAGATGTGCTTTCGTGGACCTTGTCTGACTTCATAAATATTTTTGGGTCTCTAGGTTTGAAAAAATTTTAGGTTAATTATGCCACAATTAACTCTATTAAAACAATATTTATATTCATTAGAGTTAAGTATGTAAAAGAACAATTTTTGCTTATAAATAGAAACAAATAAACAATCTCATTTACTTGTAAAACTATTTCCATAATCTGTTTGTTCATTAAATTTTTTTGCAAATTTAATATATAGTTAAAAGTCATTTTATATAAATATATATTTGTTTTTATAGAATGTTAATTTTCATAGTTTCATTTATTTTATCAAAAGATCATAGTTTCATTTATTTTAACAAAAAATTTAATGGTTATTTCTTTATATATATTTTTTTGAGTCAAGAATTGCATGAAATTTAAACACTCTAAATATTACCTTTCTTGCTGGGATACCAGCTATATTCCAATTAGAAAATTTTTGGGAATTCCATAATCCGACATCTGTGGGTATATAGGAACGTTGCCAGTAATCAGTCAAAATAAACATAATTAAACTGCAGTTTTGGATTGTTGAATTATCAATAGCATTCCTATATACCTGCAGATGCAGGATTATACCAGGTTGTTCAATAAGTTTTGTCGTTCGATAAAAAAAAACACAATTTTATGGTTTGAAATACATTTTATTATTCAATATAATTTCCCTGAACTTCAATACACTTGTTCCAGTGATCTTCTAATTTATGGATTCCATCCCTGAAGTGAGAATCCGGAAGACTGTCGAAATACGCTTCCACGGCTGCTATTACCTCTTTGTTCGATGAAAATCGTTTCCCACGCATGAATTTTTTAAGATGTGAGAACAGCCAGAAGTCAGAGGGAGCTAAATCTGGTGAATAGGGAGGATGTTGCAATAATTCATATTTTAATTCGCTGATTTTCGTGATGGTTTTTTGAGCTGTATGAGAGGGTGCGTTATCTTGATGAAAAATGATTTTTTTCTTCTGTAAACCAGGTCTTTTCTCACGAATTTTTACATCCACTGGTCCAAAAGATTACAATAATAGTCTGAGTTTATTGTTTTACCAGTTTGGAGATAATCCACGAACAAAATTCCTTTTGCATCCCAAAAAACTGATGCTAACACCTTCTTGGCCAATTTCTGGACCCTAACTCGCTTCGAAGCCGAAGTACCAGGTTCACACCACTTCTTAGCCTCTTGTTTTGATTCAGGATCATGGTGGTAGACCCAAGTCTCATCCATAGTAATGAAACGACGCACAAAATCCTTTTTATTTTTTCTAAAACGCTCCAAATGTTGCTGAGAAAGTTGCATTCGAATGTGTTTTTGCTCCATAGTTAGCGAATGCGGCACCCATTGTGCACACAGCTTTCTGTAACCCAAAACATCAGCCAAAATATTGCTCACACTGCCTAATGAGATCCCTAGGGCTTCTACTAAATCTCTCTCAGTTAATCGACGATCTTCCAAAACCATATGCTGTATTTTTGCTACGATTTCTGGTGTTGATGCACTTTTTGGACGTCCTTCACGTGGATCGTCTTCAAGACTTGTACGGCCACGTTTAAATTCAGCAACCCATCTTTCTACTGTTCTAATTGAAGGTGAAGAGTCCTTATACACTTTTACCAATCGTTCATGAATTTGTTTTGGTGCTACACCTTCCAAAAATAAGAATTTTATCACTGCACGATATTCAATTTTTTCCATTGTAAAAAAATACACTGACACGTCAACTTTGAACAGCTGCAAATATAGAAATGAGTTGACAGATCTACATGAAACTTCACACGTGTTTATAAAAAAGTAGTACTATTTTTAGAGTAATAAAACGACAAACCTAATAGCGCCATCTCCTATTGAACGACAAAACTTATTGAACAACCTGGTAGAATTCCCAAGAATTTTCTAACACTAAATGTTACTTCATTGGAACAAAACATTAATTCCTAAGCAATTTGATTTTTCCATCCCATCAGAGAATAAGCCAGGACAGCAAAATTGTATAGAATAAAAAAATGCATTAGAATAAACATTCTGGAACACTTTAAATTCAAAAGCAGATGAAATGTCCCATCTCTGCTACATCCTCCTGTATACAAAACAAATTTTAATATGCAATTTGTAGGAAAGATTTTACAAGGTCATGTTTGTGATGTTTGTAACACTCTGCTTAGATTTTTTTTTAAATTCTAGGGCTGTATATTAGCAAATAAGCTTAAATCCAACTTATAAATGTATTTTTTCTCTGGAAATGAAGTTGTTCTTTTATAATAGTGGGTTCTTGAAAATATCAATGGATGGAACACAGTTGATTACAGTGATTTAAAATGACTACTGTTCACAGTTGAATAGGAATGTTGAAAAATCAAAAAAAGAAAAATTTAATTTCATGGTTATTCATGGTCTTTGCTCAAATTTTACTTCTATAAATGTCCTGTTTGAATGATTATTACAAAGATTTATATTTTAAAAAAAGTGTGCTAAAGAGATTAATGAATTTGTGAATAAATTTTAATTTTTGCTTTTTTTTTTTAAACAGTAAGAGTCACTTTAAATGCAAGCTATATATATATTATGTGTATGTGTGTAAATTTTGGAAAAGAACATTCAGATTATAAAATGTACATACAACCAGTCATCCATAGAAGTATGTTCAAGTGATATAGATTCTGCTTCTAATTTCATTAAATTGATCAAACCACAGAATCTACTGGAGTTTGCACAGCGATAACCAAGACTCAAGCAGGCAGTGTATCCACTGCCATCTAGAAAGACTTGTACCATAAAATTGCCTTTATTGTACAGCAATTTCTTCCATCATTTTGAAAATAGACTGTCAATTAGATCATTGTAAATATATATAGAAATGGTTTTAATAAATGTATAATTTGATTTAATTTTTGTTTGTTTGCTCCAGATTTTAAATTATTTCTACACTCATCATATGTAATGAAATTTTATCAAAATATAGGAGTTACTAAATGCATAGATGATTCTGCTATTTTTACTGTTAATAGAATAAAAATATAAAAAAAAAGGCAACAACATTGTGATCTGTAAAATTTTATTTTCAAATTAACATTTTCTTAAACTGTAAAACTACAAGTCAAAATTTTCAAAATAAGTGCAAAAGATAATTTTGTTGGCAAATAATTTATTTTAAGACACACGTCAGCCTACCACTACTTGCATATACACCATACATAAAATGTTGACTAACAGAAGTACTAAATTACATAGCCACAAAATTTACATATCACATGTAATTTGACAATTTAATAAAATTGTGACTTCTAAATTTATTAAATTAAAAAAAAAGTAAAATAAAATACCACTATAAAATCAATCACTCGAGTTGCAAATATCACAATGTATTATTTGACTTAACACACGTAGCGTTATCAACTTATTCTGATCTCTTGCATACACAACAAATTCCTTTATAACATACTATTGAAAATTTAAGTCCCATAACTCAGATGATCATTAACCAAAACCCCCATTACATAATTCTGCAATCCCTTTTTTGTTTGAAACGATATCCCACTATAAAAGAAGCATTAGAACATCGAATTGATTAGCCACAAACATCTGAAAATTAAATAATTACAACATAATACTGTACAGGACTCTCAACAATCCAATTCGATGACTAAAAATCTTTGGGCAACAATATACATATATACTATACGGAGTGCAGCCGTACCCTTTAATGGCAATTTTGGACGTAACATCATATTAAAAAAAATACTAGTGAAACAAACAACTTTAGTCGAAAATAATTTCTATTGTCATAGTTTAAATATATATATCTGGCTTCATTTATTATATAAAGTTAACTTGAAGAAGGAAGGAATAGTTTTATAAAATTTTTCTACAAATGTAAAATACATTTGCATTTGTAAGGCATTTTCAGCAGTTCTAGGATATTTTGATGAAAGTAATTCTGAAGAAACTGTTTTAAACTCAATTTTGATTTTTAAATAGCTTTATCTTATATACAGGATGGAATTAATTTCAGATATTTTAGTATGAAAGTAAAATATTCTTTTTTTGAATTTGGTTGATGTATTGAATATTAATGTATTTCATTACTTAATCTTTTAAGTGTGCATGATTAACATGACAGATTTTTAATTAGAAAAATGAATTCATGTTCCTGAAAGGAAGATTAGGCTGTTTGTTTAAATTACAAAAATTCTTTTGTAATTTAAACAGGTTACATAATTATGGAATTTTGATAAAATCAGCTATTTGTTTACACTTAAGAGTTTAAGTGAATGATCAGAAAAATTTGAAAACCAGCAGACTGATCCATTCCAAATGTATTACCATTATCATCATGATAAGTGAATGTGTGAAAGCATTATTTTAAAATTGTTCTTTTGTTTAGGAAAATTATTTGGCCATCACAAAGTTGTCTATATGTTTTGTGCTTATTGAAAAGTGAGTTTAAAACTGAATTTCTGGACTGTTTAGTGTAATTATAATGTGTGGTAATTTCTCTCTGTACGAGATTTGTAAAATTTAAAGCCGACATACATGATAGCCAGAAGTCCGACTGTGAATACAATTCCTCCAATAAAGCTCAGAGCATTGAATCCTCCAGATTTTGGCTTAGAAGGAGCTGCTGTAGGATTATTCTCTCCCGTCGACAGATCTGTAGTCTGAGTCGTTTCTCCAGATTCGGTGCTAGGTGCCTGGGTGGTTGAACTTGCCACTGTTGTACTACTTATTTCAGTGGAGTTAGTAGTGGATGGAATGGAACTGTTAGTTGAATTTGTTGCATCATCCGGAATGGTAGTAGTAGTAGTAGTAGTAATAGTAGTAGTGTTAGTAGTAGATGATGTTTCATTAGAACTTCCTTCTTTCTCTTCAATTACAGTACCAGTAGTACTTGTACTGTTAGTAGAATTATTTACTGCTGAAGGCACTGTATTGTTTTCCTTATCTAGAATTTAAAAATTTCAAAGAGAAAAATTTATAATTAGTTATTTTATTATATACAATAGATTCTTGACCTAAGAATGATCACAAACAGATCAATGAACTAAAGTATCAAAGATTAAATTAGAAAACAAAACATTCATTCAAATCTATAAATAAACAAGATATCTAAATTTTGTATAGTGGAAGCATTTTATACTTTATTAGAAATAATTGTAACTAATCATTATGATTAGAGAATTATGCACAATAAATTTAATTTTTATCACAATAATAATTTCAGATTATGAATTATTGAATATATTTATTCAATATGTGAAATTTTTAACGTAAAATAATATAATATTGCTAATAGAAATTCAATTTTTCAGTTAAAAAACTATTTGTAGCCGTGCAATGAAACCTAGCATATACTTTGGTTTTATTGCAACAGGACTGTGCTGTTAAATTTTCCAGGTGAAGGTTTTTTGTTACACAGAGGAAAGTTACTGGTTGTAACATCGATCCTCTTAACCCAGAAAAGTCAATAGCACTTACATAATCACGTTACGGTTTAACTAAAACTACAAAATACTCCAAATTTTTTATTACTGTATTTATTTTACTGTACATACATTTACGTGTACTCTAAATTTCAGAATATAATTTATACGAGTAACGAAATTGTTATTTTTAACAATGTTGCTAAGGTAGTTTTTTTTGCATGTTACAAAGGGAAATCCCAATTGATATTTTAAATCCATTTTCTTTTTAACAATAGAATAGATATCACACTAATTTCTTAAAAATGGCTATTATCTATGTTAAGATTTTATCTCTGTATAAAGTATTATTATTTTGTCCTTCAAATGTAATATCGAAAAGCTGCAACACAATATAGCATTGAATACAAGTAACTAAACTCCAAACAATATACATATATATAAAATCTAAGAAAACGAAATCTAGACTTAGTATCAGACTTAAAAATCATCATTAAGAAGTGATCATCATTAAAAATTTTCTTCTTTAAGTATAACCAACTGTGTAAAATAACAATAAACTCGAGTGTTTGTTCATATTCAACTAACCATAACTAGACATTAATGAATGCGATAAAATCATTCTGGCGTCAAATGCTAAATAAAGGCAAATTCGATAAAAAAAAAAGTAAAAAGTTAAGATTGCAGCACATGTAATCGAGGACGAAATTTCCGAACAATGAACAACATTCTTTGAATTTCGAATTTTCTAACAGGAAAAATAAAAATTCTGTAAACAACGATAAGATCACTTAAATATCAAGGTGAAAAATATATATAAGGCAAAAACCATGTTCTATTTTTTAGATTAAATTTCCACTTAAAAAAGAACAGTATTTAAGCTAAACAAGAAATTTATATAAATTAAATATTATAAGCTTAAAATAAGCAATAAAATATTTACTAGATAAATTTTAAACACGAAATAAAACAATTACATCTGCAATTAATGGGATAATACCAACTGTGTAATTTGCTTTGTCGATTTTATCTATCTTATATTATTGCAGATATTTTATGCAATGAAGTAAAATACATTTTTTTTTTTTAAACTATATATATATAACATTACATCTGCTTAGTTTATTGACACAGATGGAATTATCTATAAGATAACATTCCTTTGTCTGTCGACTTTCAAGTGTGGCTTATTTGGCTTAAAATAAATTAACTAAGGTAAAATCTACATTAAACTTTTTGATACGAGGAGATCTTAATTGAAAAAGTTGAATAAATTAGAGTAAAACGGTACAAAATTGGTTTCGGTATTCTTAGAAACCAGCCCGAGTTAGTTATCGGCGCGCAATAAAAAATGATTAATTTTATTGGGAAGTAAGCCCGAGGCCTTGAAAATTTTCCTAGTAGTCATCAGAATTTTAATACCCGAAAACTTTCTCAGTTATTACGGCTTTTGAGTGATGTCTATGCAATTTCTATATGCAAAAATCATTATAAAAAAGCAGTCACCTCATTATTATTATTATTATTTTTAACAATCAGATGAATTTTAATTGTCATTGTTTAAGAAAAAAAACCATAATAAATAAACTCTGCACACTAAACAAAAAATAGATTTCTAGTTGTCTAGACAGATTAATAGAAACCTATAATATGTCCAGTTTCAAGATTTTTATCTCTGGCATCCATATGAAATCTTAATCATGTGCAGAATGGTACCGAAAGTAACAAAATTTATTAATTTTATAACACAGAAATCCCTGTAAAGTAACTGTTTTGAAGGGAGTCAGTTGAAAGAGGGGGTAACTAAGGGTATTTCTGTTACAAAACGTTAATTTTTTTTTATTAAAGTAATTTTCTCTGAAAAAAAGCCTTCCCATTTACCTACATTTGTTGGTAACACTTAATTATTTCAGAAGAGAAATAAGGACAGACAAACAATAGGATGTGTGTATCCTATGCCATATCGCTTACAGAATATTAATGAGTAAAATATATCGAAGCCGTTTATTGACTAGGCATGGAATATTTACTTACCGGCTACATCGCTGCTTTCGGTGGCTTTAATGGACCCTATAACCAAGAATAAATACGATAATCTGAATAAAATATCGATTTTCATTTTGATTTTTCAATAAAAACACCCTTCGAATAATGACAAATGCGAGTTTACTTCGCTCCAATTTTTATAAAGATTGACTACGTCTTTCGCAATATGTCCGCTGCGAGCGCACCCGTCTGGCGTTTGAAGTTTGCTTTATTTATTTACGTATGATGTGAAGTTGTATCGAATATGCTTAATATTAGTTTTTAAAATTCTATGGGGAAGATTTTTTAAAATTATTTTCTGTTAATTTGATTTGTTTTTAATTTAATCTTTCGTATTTTACTTGTTAAAATTTTGTTGTTTTTATATTTTGACGCAAGAGGCGCTCTCTTAATGAAAAGAATTTCAGCCGAGGATTATTGCAGCGGCGTAATTTCAATTTTTATAAAAATTTTGTTTACGATATTATGTTTATCTTCACTATACGACATAATAATATCAAGAACAAAATTTTTAGGAAAAGTGGAGTTACGACACTATAATCGTCAGCCGACGATTTAAGTACAGTAGGCTGACGGCCGGATGGCCGAATGGTTAGGATGGTAGCGTACCGCTCTGGGGACCGGGAATCGATTCCAGACGGGTCGAAATCCCCAAGAGTTTTTCGAAGATGGTCCACCCGAATATGTTGGGTCCCGTCTTTCACCATCCGGTCTCTCCATTGTGGGCTTGCTAAAAAGATCTCAGGATAAAGAATTAAAAAAAAAAACAGAAATACAATAGTCTCTCGATCATCCGGAACAGTCAGTCATATCATAAAGTTTTTTTTATAAACAAAAGCTTAAAATAATTATAAAAATATAATTGTTTTGAATTTTTTATTACAGTACTGTATTATTAAATAATAATAATACGTCAAAATGCGATGGCAAACGCTTTTATAAAACATTTGGTTATTCAGCGGGTAATGCGTCGTGGTAATTTCAGGCATCTTACCGACTTACTTTTGCTGAAAATTTTATATTATTAAAACATTATCAAATGTAGCATAAAAATTACAGCTGAAAAATAAACAACATATGGGATGTATTGACGCGTGTCACCTTTACAGGATGACAATAATTAACCCGTACAAGTTTTTTGTATCGTAAATTTATTAAAGAAATGAAAATTAGCAAAACAACAGCATATAACAGTGACAATACTTTACGTATTAATCAGATATTCAGCCAGTTTCAAAGTGGCCTTCTTTTGCTTTGATGCAGAGCCCCAAATGCGTTTTGAAATTCTCAGCGATGGGCCGCGCTCTTCTGGAGACAGTTTGTCTCACTCCCAGCGCAAGGATTGCTTCAGCGACTCCAAACTTTCATGGCGCTTAGAACAGGCCCTGGCCTCCAAAATGGACCACACACTGTAGTCCATTGGGTTCAGATTCGGCGAGTACGGTGGCCATTCCGCAGACGAGATGAAATCGGAAAAATGAGCCTTGCACACTCCTGAGTCTTCTTCGCCCTGTGTGTCGGCGCCGAGTCCTGCTGAAACGTCCATTTCGCACTGCCAAAATGCTGCTGAGCCCACAGAAGTACCACAGCCTCGAGAATGTCACGGTGGTACACATTTTGATTGATTTTGGCCCCTTGATCGACGAAAACAAGGGGTGTCTTGCCGCTCGCACAAATTTCGCCCCAAACCGTGACTGACATTGGATTTTGTGATGTTCGGTGACGGCTGAGCGTCCAGGAGCCCCCGCGGACCAGTTCCTGTCGTTTTGGTGGTTGTACGGAGAAAAGTTTTTCGTCTGTGAAGAGAATGCACTCCCATTGTCGACCTGCGACCCGACGCTTGAGTTAACGGGATCTTTGGAGTCTCACGCACTTGTTTTTATTGGTGAGGAGCTGAACCTTTTGGAACTTGTAGGGCTTGAGTATGAGTTCCTTTTTCGCCATTAACCGCACCGATTTGCGATTGATTCTGATCTCACGAGCAATTTTTCTCATGGAGACCTTTGCATGTCAGTCAACTCGCTTTGTGATGATCTTGCGGTTCCTAGACGTGTTGACAGTGCGCTTTCTTCCACGTCCGGGACGGTCACCATTGTAGCCAAGCTCCTTGAATCGCCGAACTGCATCTGAGACTGTCATTTTTGGAACACCGAGCAGACGAACAATTTCACATTGATGCTTTCCTTGCCGGAATAGCTCCAAAATTGCACATTATTTGTTCGACACCTTTAAAAAAATAAAGAACTAACTCTTATTACATCGAAAGTACATCTACACGGGCAGGAAATCATGGAGAATTAAACAATAGTATGTAAATTGGTGACAGTAAAAAAGTTCAGGTGCAGCATTGCTACAAACTTTGTACGGGTTAATTATTGTCACCCTGTAATTTCCGTGCTGTCTGGCTCGGCCGTCCTCAATATTAAGCCGAAAAATCGCGAGTTTGCTGTATTTTATTCACTTGAATTTACATTATTCAATATTAGTGTTGTATTAGTTCCCAATATGAAACAGAATCAAATCAGATGCATTATTTTGTTTGATCTACTTCTCCATATTTTAAATTTATTATTATTTTAAGTAAATATAAAAAATAACACATGGCCGACGGTAATACATTGTATAAGTATAAAAAAAACAACGTTTAACAAATTACTTTGCTTTTCGTTTATTCTTCCGTCGTTCGCTACCAGTTGACCAGTCCACATTTCCACAAATACGAAGGCGACCTTTCTTTATAGGCTACTGCCGACGTAACAAAATGTAAAATAGGTAAAACGTCCTCTGGAGCTATCGCCACATTCCGTAAAAATTACAATTTAAGTAAATATAAATATATTTATATTACTTAAATTGTAATTTTTACGGAATGTGGCGATAGCTCCAGAGGACGTTTTACCTATTTTACATTTTGTTACGTCGGCAGTAGCCTATAAAGAAAGGTCGCCTTCGTATTTGTGGAAATGTGGACTGGTCAACTGGTAGCGAACGACGGAAGAATAAACGAAAAGCAAAGTAATTTGTTAAACGTTGTTTTTTTATACTTATTATTATTATTTTGTTTTTATTGAAAATGAATTATATACTTTGACTTTTTAATGCGAAGCATTATCACTTAGGCTATTTGATCGACTACAAATTCTATCATTATAGTAGCTCTGATTCATAATGAAATAACCAAGCCTTACTCGCCCACTAGACACTTTAGGCAAATGCCTAGAGTGGAAAAATATGCAAGTGTGAGGTCCCAAAAATGGGTTGAAATTAAACATATATATTAGAAAATTTTTAAAACAAAACTAGAAAAACAACCTCCATTGTTAAAACCGATCAAAGATCGGATCAGTTGTACTAATCATATGAAACCGAGACGAGGAAAAAAAATATATTATATATTAACTAGCAGGTAGGCCCGGCGTTGCTCGGGCAAAAGTAACGATAGCGAAGATTAAGATTATTACGTTATAGTCACAAAAGAAAAAGAGTAATTTCATCAACGAACTAAGTATTTCTAAAGAAAGGTCGAATTTGAAAGTCGAATGTTCTAATATTGTTCGATTTTCACGACGTGTTCTGATTATATTGTTCGATTTTCATCGAATGTTCTAAAGAAGAAAGATCGAGAAAAATCGAACTAATCTGTTTAAATTTGAAAATCGAATGTGTTCTACCATATTACTCTTTTTCTTTTTTTCTTTTTCCTTTTTTTTTTTTTTTTTTTTTTTTTCTAGAGCTCGTAAATCTTGCACGTCGCTTTCTCTTGTTCTCCATTATTACTTCACACTATCATCGTTACTTAATACTTTGGTACTTAAATTTAGTACCCTAACTGTGTACCAAATTTCAACTTTCAACTCCTAACCGTTTTAGCGAAAATTAAGATTATTACGTTACAGTCATCCTTACCCGTTTTCACAGAATGCAAGAATTGGGTTCCCCTGTTTCCAGATTAATTACAGAATTTTAAGATGGGTCTAAAAATATGTTCGATTTCCCGCAAAAACGAAAAAACTGCAACTGCGTCTTGCACGTCGCTTTCTCTTAACAATTACATTGTTACGTAACACTTCCATTGTTGATGGAAGTGTTAAGCCTTAATCCTGTCCCTTTCCCCCGTGGGGAGGAATTTCGAAAAATCCCTTCTTAGTGTGCGTTCTCGAGACGTACCCTAACTGTGTACCAAATTTCAACTTTCAACTCCTAACCGTTTGGGCTCTGCGCTGATTATTATTATTATTATCAACTCGTCTGATTATATATATAGATGATGTAAAACATGACGCAATAAATGTAAACGAGCGTCCTCCAGTAGAGATGGGCCTTTGACAAGGCGCTCGTATACAAGCAATTAGAACATAGAAAAAGTTTGAAAAAGGGGAAAAGTTAATTATAAAAGGGGACATCGCGTCAGGTCATTAAAATTTTAAGACGTCATAGACTAGACAACAATGGGATAACATGAGCTCAAGTTCAAAGTCCCATCAACACCTTCCGTCCAGAGTTAGCGGATGGTGTCGGGTAAATTCCCAGAAGCGAACCTTTTCGGGTCTCGTCTTTCGCTCAGGGACAATCGTGGAATCAATCAGAATGAACAAAAGGGGAAGAACGGATATTTGATAATGCCGATCTTGAACGACACGACGAGACACTCTCGGAGAAGTTTCGGAAGCAAGAAGACGTGTGTGTCAACGTACGGAGTTTTCCGTACTTGTGCCCATCCAGAGAGCCGTGTCACCGACGCCAACCGACGATTCTCCTCACCTGCCGCTGCCCACCATCGAGCAACTGTAGAGAAAACCATCTTCGACACTCCTGACGTTCGAACATTTACTTGTTGAAAGAAATTTTGTGCATAGTGTAACTTATTTCATGTTAAAATAAACGGTTTTTTTTTTTTTTGTAAGATACTTGTTATCTGTGTGTCTCTTCCACTACACCCACACGCGAACGACCCCAGATCAATCCTGACGAGGGATTAACGATCCTCCCTTAAAAGTCAGCAAATTTACACTGGCTTCCGAGAAGTGGAATTTTAGTTCCCCATCTCCACCAGGTCGGCGAACTTACACAAGTATACATAATAGTATTTTATATAACCATTTTTTAATAAAACATGGAAAATACTGTAAAAGTAAAAACAGAAAGCTATATGCCCTTTGTTTCTGGTTATGACAGCTTGAAATTGAAGGATGGCATTTTTATGTAGGCCTAAAGCAGCAAACATGTGCCCGGTCGGGAAACAGGCTAACACAAATGAGGGAAGAAACCCATACCACCCACGATAAATTTTATAACATCTGGATCGTTTTTCTGGATCTAAAATCATTTTGTCAAAATTTTGAGACTAAAAATAAATAATCTGAATTTAGTTTAAAATTTGTAAAATGGAAAATCAAAGTAATTATTACATGAAAATGATTATTTAAATAAATAATTTAATATTACTTAACACTTTCCATGCTGTATACGCCTTTAGGCGTATGACACGTGACTTGCCGTTAATGGGTGATGCGAGATACGCCTTTAGGCGCAATTAATCAAAAAGTTCGATTAATTTGCATTATATTCGATTTTCCAGCGATCTTAGCTTTGATTCGCTCTTCTGTGGGTCGATTGACTTTGTTTAAGCCAATAAGTGTTTTGTTACCACCCCTGGGCCATAAATATTTCGGTAAAAAGGACCCCCTACCATTCTACAGTAAATCTTCGCAGTTGACTGAAAACAATCAAAGGGAAACTTCTTCTACAGTTTTATTGGGTATCTTCTGTCTTTGTTGACATAACTTTAACTAATCACAGACTTGTGAAAGGAAAAAATTGCCGCGA